>NC_091132.1:2395000-2460000 GCF_040183065.1 Periplaneta americana | reverse complement strand
CTCGCTTTGCCTCTTTCTCTCTATTCAGTATGAAAGAGATTAATATTTTATGAGTTTGTTCACTTTTGTGTAGGCTATAGCTGACACATTTTATCATTTATTTATTTATTTACTTATTTATTTATTTACTTATTTATTTACTTATTTATTTATTTAATTATTTATTTACTTATTTATTTACCTATTTATTTACTTATTTATTTATTTACTTATTCACTTATTTATTTATTTACTTATTTACTTACTTATTTATATATTTATTTATTTACTTACTTATTTGTTTATTTATTTTTTTATTATCCAATTTAATAAACCCTATTTCACCCTGAGGTATATTAGGGTTATAGTTGGCATCAAAATACATATTTTATAAGCAATAAACAATAATAAAATTACACATTTGTTTATTTACTTATTTATTTATTTACTGATTTATTTATTTAACTATTTATTTACCTATTTATTTATTTATTTATTTACTTTTTTATTTATTTATTTATATATTTATTTATTTACTTATTTATTTACGTACTTATTTATTTATTTATTTATTTACTTATTTACTTATTTATTTATTTATTTACCTATTTATTTATTTACTTATTTATTTACTTATTTACTTATTTATTTACCTATTTATTTACTTATTTATTTACTTATTTATTTACTTATTTATGTATTTATTTATTTACTTATTTATTTACTTATTTATCTATTTATTTATTTACTTACTTATTTATTTACTTATTTATTCATTCATTCATTCAACTGTTAATTAAATAATTAATTAATTCGTTCATTAATTAATTAATTAATTAATTAATTAATTAATTCATTCATTCATTCATTCATTCATTAATTCATTCATTCATTCAGTCTTTAACATAATAGCTTGAATCTAGTACAGACAACAAACACTGGACATAAAATAAAGAAATATGTACACTTAGTAAAGGAAAAAAGAAAGCAAAATAAATCAGGCAGGAAGAAATCGGTATATGTATTTTAAGAAAGATACGTCTCCAGAATTCTGTAATGAGAAACCAAGGAGATAGCATTATTAATAAACTGATGAGAAATGAGAAATATGGAGATGTCATGCTTCGATTATAAGAGAAGATGGAAACAAGAAATTGGACACGCAAAGGAAAGGAAATGGAAACGACGTCGTAGATCGCAACACAAAGAGTCACTTCAGATGACGCTCGGCCAGAAGGGAGGAAAATTTAAGTAATTTCTATAATATTGAAAAAATTATACTTACATATATTAAAGTAGACTAGTGGCTTGTGCAGCAAATGCTGCTAACTAAGTTCATTAGAAGTTCAAATTTATTTCCAATGAAGAATACCAGACATTTTGGAAGTTATTTGCTTCCATAGTAATGAAACATAGGCCTAACCCTCTAAATGGTTTTCTTCATGCTAAATACTTTTTGTTTAACCTATATATCTTCAGTTCTTGAACTCCAATGCGAAAACGCAAGTAACAATGTCAGAACGATCAGTCGGTTTTACACGTGGGAGTGAAGCAATAGCTATTTCAGCTATTTCGGATTGTAGGTTAGAGATATGAAAATAGCCTCTCCTCTCCTTTCTCTCCTCTGCCCACTTGCCCTCGTGCCCTCTGGCTCTCGTGCCCTGGTGCCCTCTGCCCTGGTGCCCTCTGGCCCTCGTGCCCTCTAACCCTCGTGCCCTCGTGCCCTCTGCCCTCGTGCCCTCTGGCCCTCGTGTCCTCTGCCCTCGTGCCCTCTGGCCCTCAATGCCGTCTGGCCCTCGTGCCCTCTGGCCATCATGCCCCCATGCCCTCTGGCCCTCTTGTCCTCGTGCCCTCTGGCCCTCGTGCCCTCTGGCCATCATGCACTCATGCCCTCTGGCCCTCTGGCCATCATGCACTCATGCCCTCGTGCCCTCTGCCCTCGTGCCCTCTGCCCTCGTGCCCTCTGCCCTCGTGCCCTCTGGCCCTCGTGCCCTCTGGCCATCATGCCCTCATGCCCTCTTGTCCTCGTGCCTTCTGGCCCTCGTGCCCTCTGCCCTCGTGCCCCCTGGCCCTCGTGCCCTCTGGCCATCATGCCCTCTGGCCCTCTTGTCCTCGTGCCCTCTGCCCTCTGTCCCTCTGTCCTCTGCCCTCACGCCCTCTTCTCTTCTCTTCTCTTCTCTTCTCTTCTCTTCTCTTCTCTTCTCTTCTCTTCTCTTCTCTTCTCCTTTTCTTCCTGTTTTCTTGTTTTTTGCCTTCTTGCTCCATTCGCTTGCTTTCCACGTGATTCTCAGTCTCTCCTACTGTATCTTAGATCCTTGTCATTGTTACAAGTTTCATATTCAATCTCTACATTGCCTTCAGCGTCATCATCAGCATCATCATCTGAACTTTCATCTATGACCTGCAGAGTAGTGTCGATCACCACGTAAGTTTTCATCCAGTGTTACTTTGTTAGATAAAACACTTGAGGGAATAAATAAACTGCACTAACAGAAAATTTTCTATTAATATTATTGATACGTAAATCTGACGCATAATTCCCAATAATTATATCTCATAATAAGTTGGACAAGTGTGTAAGTTACAACCTGCTGTCACGGCTACTATAGTCAGCAACTGAAAGACGGAAGCCTAGCTAGAAGGAGGTGCTCTCTTGGCGGGGAAAGTAGTGAGGATCAATTTTTTATTCATTATAGTACGTCAAAATTACGTACGATTGAAGTTTTAAACAATGGCATTACTTCCTTGTGAGCAAGAAGAAAACCACTGTTTGATCACAGTGTAGAGATATGTTCTCTATACTGTGATTTGATTTCCACATATCCTACAAGTTTAATACAAGTAGTGTTAAGTTCACAACAATAACCTTAGTATCTCGTTATCATTATATTACTTCCCTTCAAATAATTATCTACAGTAAGATGGAAAGAAGTTTATGAGATTATATGTTCTCGTACATAAAATCGAAACTGCACGTTGATGTCGATGTTATAGGCATTCCTAATTTATAGTCTCAACAAATGTTGACGCAACATCCGTCGATCGACCACGCTGTTACGTAAGTTTTATAGTTTTCAGTTATATATATATATAAAACCGTTACTCAGTATATTATAGAAATGAAGATTTCACTTTCATATCATTAGTATACCATTATGTGTTGCATTAACTATAATAATATTTCATTTTTAATGGTAATAATGTCACCAAACATTTTTAAGTTTTGTAGTTCTTAATATCGAATATACAGCTGTACTCGGAAAACTACAGACCAGAGAATCAGACCTGTAAATTATTTTTACACGTTAACAAAAAATTACACAAATGAAGATCGACATATTGGCATTATGATGTGAAAGAATCTGAGCCGTCTGAACTCTAAGTATGTCAGCAATCCTGTAGGTCATGGCCTTCGTGTAATAGTCTATTGTTTATTGTAGTGTGTGTTTTGTTTTATTCTGAAATTCAATTAATTAGTTCTCAAAACTGACGAAAGATGGATTTTGGAAAATAGGAAAATGATGTATGAAAATTGACATTTCACTGAAAACTACTATTTTTCTGAAAAACTTTGGATTCCAAGCTTCAAAATGAGGGGTGATTTATTAAAATCCGTTCAGCCGTTTTCCCGTAATTTTCATTACCAGTTCAAATTATATCTATATACACATATATGCAACATTAGTGATACATTCAAAACCTCACATATAAGGTACTTGAAATCAATTTGTATCTTATTTTGAATCTAGTAATTTGATATATTGTCAACAATTTGGTTTTAGATCTAAATTTAATACTATAGGTGCTTCAGTCTTACATTTTGGTTCAGTAAGGGAAGCAAAATATTGTAGCTTCTTGTACTGTCCCTATAATCGAAAGATATACATTTATTTTTATATCTATGGTAGGAGTTATAAATGGTGTAGCCTACATATAAATTTGTTTGATAATTAAAAGAATAAATTATATGTAGGCTGTGTAAGATGAGTTGGAAAATCAAGTTTCTTTTTAAACATATTTTAATAATAATTCTTGTATGTAATAATGTTATTGCGACTATTTCGTTTATATGACGTCATTCCATTTTCGACCAATTAAGTATAATGAAATTTTGAATTGCAACCAATCACAGTCAGACTTTGCGATAATTTTTGCAGCTAGATTTATCGCTATCAATTTATCGCATCGTCGTTCTTTTGTTTAGTCGTTGTCGCCAACTGTTTCCCCGTAAATTGATGATCATGAATACATTAAGATGCAACTACACGGTTAAACTTTTCTTTCAACTTTAAAGCAAGGAATGCAAGATTGATATTTAATATTAATTAATAAATTTACACAGTGAAGACGACGTTCAAAACGGCGCACCATGTAGACACAAAAATATCTTCATGCATCTTAACTGAACGTACCTTTTAAACTTGATTCTTTCAATATTCTTCCTAGATTGCACGCATATGCGATTGGAATATTGAACTGTGTAGATGCAGCTTTAGTTCCGTTACACACTACAGCGAGAATGCTTTTGTGGAGCTATAAAAAATGCTTTCGTGTATCACTGATTGTAACGGTCGAAATAAGACACAGCTGACATTGATCCTGCTCCCACAGGTAACATAACCTATAAGTGGCCCATAAAATTTGTATTTTGTGAATGAAATGAAACAATTAATAGAAAGTCATATATTCAAATTTATGCAACTCATCGCATATCAAACCCAAAGACCTTGCATAGTAATAATAAGATCTTTTCATCAACTGTCTTCCGTATGGGGTAATAAAATTCGTGTTTTAATGAGGCCTATCTATACAGAGATGGCTTCGCTGTGTAGCAACATATCTCGCTGTGAATACATAAGCATTGGTATATAGCTATCCCCACTGTTACTGTTAAATTAAATAATGATTTCAGCAGATAATGAAATTGCATTTATGTTATAATAATAAGAGAAAAGTGCAGTACATGTAATTAACATTGTTAAACCTGTATTTCGTAATTGGCATTACTGAATAATAACATCGAATTTCTTTATTGCAATAATCGATATTCATCTACGAGTATTTCAACTTCACAATGTCTGAATAGGTTAAGTATTCGTTAATAAACAATTATTAACATTTTGTAATCGAATTTTAGGGATATATTATTTAAATTTTTATTTTATTCACCAAATAGTCCTAATAAATGTCACTCGAGGTCTGAGATTTCCCAGATAAATCTCAGACCTCTCGTGACATTACTACAGATAATCTTCCCTCCAATTTGACATACTAGAACAGTCCAACATTTTATCAAATGATACAACTTGTTTGATTGCACGCATTTATTTTATCTTCCGGTACAGAAGACAAAATCTCATCCAGTCCTTTTCTTTCAGATTTACAGATATCCCCCGTCAAGTTACCAGATGTAAATATTATGAAATATAGTCTGAGACAGCCAGTACTGTGTAATTGAAATTTCAAGGGCAGTGGTGTGCTCGTAAAGTACAAGTAGTTTTTACGAGTCGGTAAATAAATATTTCGCTAAATTACTCTGTGACTTGCCCACTAATTCATTGCCAGCCAGTCCCGCTTTGATCCAAAACATTGCGATGATCCGATCACGTCCCGAGGAACAGGTTGTCCGTGTCCCACAGCGCTAATTGGTGTTCAGAATCACGGATATTCTGGGGTTCGGCGTCCCCCTGGGCGTCTCCCGAGGCCGGCAAAAAGCAGACTGAGCTATTTAATTTCCACATCTAATCAGGTGACTGTTATGAATTACGAAAACGATTGGATCGTGGGGCGCAGAAGCATTAATCTCGCGCGATATCAGATCGAGTGCGCAGCTCTGGTTTCTGCGCCTATATTATTACTAATCAATAAATTATTGCACTATTACACAGACAGGAACGTAGAGTGCTAACGAGGCGAAGGTTACGCGCCGCAATAACTTTCAGGTACGTTTCTCCTGCCCGCGTCTTGATATAATTATGCTTGGGCACTCATCACTTACTTTGATTAAAAGATCAAGTGAAAAACTTTGAGTTTGTAGCATAATATTTGCCTCTTTCTTTTGGGCATCACATATCTTGATGTGTTACTGTCTGGGTGCAGACCAATAGCTAATAACATCATATCACTGCTGCCTGCACTTTCACCAGTGCAGAACCTGCACTGAACCGTTTGCTTCATTTCTGCTTCTAATTATGTCTTGACGTCGATCTTAGGATACATGCACATCGTTGGCTAAGAAGTTATACCTCGTATCTGTGACTTTGCAAGTGAATCAGGAAACTCTTTTAGAAATTATTTCCTCAAAATAGATCAACTTTTTATCTTTATTTCTACGCAGCAAGATACTTACTGGCTTTTAAGAAACCCGAAGGTTCATTGCCGCCCTCACATAAGCCCGCCATCTGTTCCTATCCTGAGCAAGATTAATCCACACTCCATCATCATATCCCATCTCCCTTAAATCCATTTCAATATTATCCTCCCATCTACGTCTCGGCCTCACCAACGGTATTTTTCCCTCCGGCCTCCTAACTAACACTCTATATGCATTTCTGGATTCGCCCATACGTGCTACATGCCCTTCCCATCTCAAACGTCTGGATTTAATGTTCCTAATTATGTCAGATGAAGAATACAACGCGTGAAATTCTGCGTGCTGTGGTCGTGCCAGAGAATCAGTCCCATTCCGAGGCTTATTGTAAGGATTCGTAAGAAGCTATTTTTTTACGGTGATGGGTTGTTAGCCCTTCGCCCAACCCCCAAGCTGGAGGACACTCTTTATCGGCTGTCCACGACTGCTTATTCAATATATTCGCAGCTACCCTCCATCTACTCGAGGACAAGATATTAGTTAACTGTCAAATTTTATGAACTTAACAACATAGTTGTACCTTATGTATGTATTTATTCACAATGCAAATGGGTATATACCCGGTGGCAGTGGTAACTAATTACACTCAATAATGACAATTAATAATAAACACAACTAATAAAAACAATAATTAATAATAATAATGATAAATAATAATAATAATAATAATAATAATAATGATGATAATAATAGTAATAAAATAATAATAACAAGGAGCATCCTAAATTAAATGAAGCACGATCACTTAAAATAACATTTAAAGTAAATCTAATTTGTATCTTAGCCCTAACTTAGAACTAAGACCCACGAGTGTGACAGGTTCATACCTGCACAAGTACCTTTCGGCACTACACTTATTTCGCTGTCAACTCACTCACTGCACTGATTCTATCCTGATTTCACTAACACTTCTAACCATTTCACTGTTCAAATATTTTGCACAGCCACTTCACTGACACCAACACACTTCTTCACTGATACAACACTTCAAATAACAAGATATCAATTACACCCTTTAAATAGTGTGTATAATATACTACCGTTTATTAGTAAAGTCCTTAAGTGTATTTTTATATACATTTTTGGTTGTTGGTAAAGCCTTTAGTAAGTCTGCAGGTAAAGCATTCCAGTCCCTGATAGTACGATTGAGAAAAGAAAACTTTCCAGTGTCCGTCCTCTGTCTTCTTTCCCTCAATTTATATGAGTGGTCGTTCCTTGAAGAGTAATTTGGCGGCTGCAACCTATTTTTTATTTCTCTCCAGGCAGGCTCACCTCTGTATGTTTTGAACATTGCGCATAATCGAATTCGCGTTCTCCGGTCCGTGAGTGTGTCCCATTTTAATGGTGAATTTTTACAACACTTGAGAGCCCGTTGTTCTAAATAGTAATGTAGCTAAACTAAATTAGCTTTTTTGTAGATACGAGGTATCACTTCTCAGTCATCGAAATGTCTAAATTGAATAATAATAACAATAATAATGTTTTATTTTAACTGGCAGAGTTAAGGCCATTCGGCCTCCTCCTTCATTCAACTACAGCAGTATGCTGACATGTGCGTAAAAACGGTCTATCCATCAAAATAGAGAATTTCCATATTAGTGCTGCTATTTCTTGGCTGCAAGGGATACTATTTATGAGTGGTCTATCATCAGGAACTATTGTAGAGGTGAATTATATCCAAGCAAAATTCTTGTGTTTGTTGCTGTTGATTCGGGCTTATGTGAGGGCGGCAATGAATCTGCGGGTTCCTTAAAAGGCATTTGTAAGTAAGTAAACAAGTATTGCTGTTGATTTATAGCGACAAGATTGTAGTTGATAGTATGTTCGCTTTGAACGGTTAAAAATCAGTAGATTCCTATATTCCACTGGTGCGAAATAGATGTTTTGTACTTGGTTCACGGCTCGTCCAGCTGAACTTGGCCGCACCGCCTCGTGATCGGAAAGTTTCTGCATGCTCCGCGGCCTGCAGTAGAGCTCCGTGCCGCCACGCCTCTGACCCGTGGGTGAGGGCCGCGGGAGGGTGCACACCCAACAATTAAAGAGATCCTTAACAATGGACGAACGGGGACCCGTGAGTCACGAGGCTTCCGATTCTTCAAGCACGATGTAACAAGTCGTTACGTAGTTGTCGGGTCCTGATTTCGGCTCCAGCGTCAATTATTACTTGGCAATACACACACTGACATCTGCTACTGTTCGCTGTGCAGAGCTTAACAGGATATCCGTAGAAATTCTGACAAAATTTTGCTCTCTGATATGATAAATGTAATGAACACCAATTACATATGTAGGAGCAGATGGAGAAAGATAATTTGGCTGCTATGCTAAAATGCTATATTGAAAATTAGAACACTTTTATTCTTAAAATATTATACCACGTATTATTATATTAAATGTATATATCGTTGCCTTGAAAGAAGAACATTTTTAATTTTTCCATAAATTTTAACTGCCAAAGATGTAAACTTCTATGAGTAAAACTGTCACAAATTAAACTCCTTTACTTTCTGGGGGAAAAAATGTCACTCTATTAATGAAAGCTTTGCCTTTAATTCACCTAAAATGATTTCCCAATTATTGGGGAAAGACCGTCACAATACAAAAGGGCCTTATAAAAGAGATTTATCATTATTATCATACTAGGGGAATAAGACTTAATGTAGTACATGGTATCTTCATTTCACACATAAAACCGTTTTCTAGTATTTACTTTTTGGACTGAGATATCAGGGTTCATGTAACGTCTAATTTTTACAATGCTTCTTCTGGAAATTAACGCATTTTGAAATGTCACGGTCTTCTTCCAAGGTGATGATATAAATGCTGAATTTTATATTTTGTTAAAAATGTTGTTCATAGGTTACACCGCAGCGTAAAATTTATTTATCTACGAGTATACATTTACTTATTTACAATTTATTTATATATTTATGTAGTTTATTCATTCATTCATTCATTCATTCATTCATTCATTCATTCATTCATTCACTCACTCACTCACTCACTCACTCACTCACTCACTCACTCACTCACTCACTCACTCATTAATCCATCCATCTACCCACTGAGCCATCCATCCACCCACCCAAATTGCGAATAAAAACTTGCACAGAGGTGTCCTTTGCTCCTTCCACTATTAGAGTAGTGAATGTAACGAAAATACAGGATATAGGCCTATCTCAGATTCCTTACCTCTATAAAGTAACATTAAGTAAATTTATTTATATAATAAATACTCTTATTTTTAATACTAGCCGTACCCGTGCGCTCCGCTGCACCCGTTAGAAATAAATATAAAGTAATTACATAATTAAAATAGGACATTTTACCCAGGGAACATTCGTGTTTGATAGAAGGATAAATCGTTTAATATGTTGCTCAATTTAAATTGTGTTTAAATAATTAAAATGCGATCATTTCGGTCCAGAGACAATTCCTTTAACATGTTTCTTAATTGTTATTACATGCAACCATAGTTTAATGAACATTGACATCATTTAGATTTAATGTCTATACTTTATTTTACTTGCTATATATTTCCATTGAATTATGGTAATAACTTAATTTTAACCCTTCTTTTCTACGAATTCAGTAAATGGCGTTTGGCCCACTATGGTTCTGAATCCTTCAAATAACTTAAATTATATTATATTATATTATATTATATTATATTATATTATATTATATTATATTATATCAGAAGTTACTGTAATAACATTATAGCATTATGTCCATCTAGAGAAATTACACTTTCCAATGGTGAAATAATAATTAATTATACAAATCGGTTAATTTAGCTTCCGATATTACTTAATACAAACACAGAAACATTCTCTGTAGGCTATCTTTCATAGATTTCGATTGTTGCTGTCCAAGGCCCCTTATAGACGAAGTCATTTGTTTTTTAATTCATTACACGGCCTTAGATGGCAGTTATTTTAATTTTAAAACTCATTTATCTCATTAAATATCAGTCCTATCAAACTTTTTCAAGGAATAAAACTTATCGAAAATTATTTTTAAAGAAACTTTTGTAATGTAATATTTTTCACAAAAATCAATAATAAGCAAGATATTTCGATTTATTTAATTCAGGCCCCCTTATAACCCCCCTTTTAAATAATGTATTTTGAATGCCATATAGCCTAAAATCTAAGTTATAACGAACTTAATGTATATTCCAATTTTCATCGAAATCCGTTCAGCCATTATCGCATAAAAAGGTAACAAACATACAGACAGACTGACATACAAACAAAAATTTCAAAAAAGCGATTTTCGGTTTCAGGGTGGTTAATTATATATGTTAGGACCAATTATTTTTGGAAAATCGAAAATTACCAGAAAAAATTCGGCTACAGATTTATTATTATTATAGATAAGGGAGTAAGTATGCATTTCCTATGTTTTTAGCGTTGTGATTTTATTAAATAGACCTAATAGATTTGTTGCTGTCACTGAATTATTTGCGTTTCTATGACAACATTAAAGTGGATATACGTACTGGAAGGTCAAACTTTCAAAACAAAAACGAGTTATTGAAAGTACTACTTCGTAGTCGGTATACTAAAAGTTAAATTTATATCACTTCACTTTTTGCGAAGTGGCCAAATTCTCGTAAGATACTTTTGTTTCGCATCGCCGCGCCATGTGCCTGTGTGGAGCGCATTTGTCATGTAAAGCTGTGCAGTTTTATAATTCTCGCCAGCGGTAAGTTAGTGAGATTGCGATCTTGAAATGTATTTTAAAACACTTAACTACAAAAACTGCTAAAATGAAACATTCCTTGTTCATAAAGTAATTATTTCATAATTGTAAATCTGGCGACCTGTCATTCCAAGAAATTAATTGTGTTGCAATACTTTTATTCCTTGGAACGATCTATTACAAGGATTTAATTACAAGGCAAGATCTGCTGGGCGAGATAGCGAAATATGTATGCACTTCACTTATTTAAGTACCTACCGCTTCATCTCCATGAAGCTGATCTAAGAGATTGCAGTAATTATTTACTTCTCGTTAGTAAGATATAAAGCCATCTGTTATGTTTGTCATCTTTGAAGAGTATTAAACTTATATGCACATACTGCATATTTTTCTTGTAAATGTTATGTCGTTAATGCAGATCGCTTATTCCACTTGACAGATACAGCCGTTTTATATGAAGTACTCTGTTAAATCCGCAAGGGTGAACTGAAATTATTATTATTATTATTATTATTATTATTATTATTATTATTATTATTATTGTGCTATTATTGTGTTATTATACAAAGAAGACAACGGATTGCTGCAGTATTTGAGAACTTTTGGTAAGTAGTTCATTATTCATTGTCTGAGGAATTGTAAACCGATTTTTAAAGTTGCTATGAAGTGTCTAATGTAAATATTATAAACATATTTCGAAAGATTTCAGTACGCCTGAATGTCAAATGTAATGTGAAATTATTTGCAATTTTAGTTCATATGGAAGGCGAATACGAGATTATTTACGTTTCCGAAAAACAATTGGGAAAATGATTTCGAAAAACTCTAATAATAATAATAATAATAATAATAATAATAATAATAATAATAATAATAATAATAATAATAATAATAATAATCCGTGGCGCTACAGCCCGTGAAGGGCCTACACCGACCAGCCGGCTGCTGGCCTCACGCCCACATGTCGAAGCAGAGGTGGACGATCATCCAACCAGAATGGAGGTATCGTGTGGTCAGCACGATGATCCCCCCAGCCTTTATAGCTGGCATTCGTAACCGGATTTCGCTACCTATCGTAGCTCCCCAAGTGCATCACGATGCTGGGTGGGCACCGGTCCCATACACTGGCCGAAATTTCATGAGAAAATTTCTTCCCCCATGAGGACTCGAACCAGCGCGCATTCCGTAACGCGAGTCCTAGGCGGGATACCTTAGCCCGCGACGCCACGGCGCGAGACTTCGAAAAACTCTATATTCGAATAAATTAGCATTCAGGAAATGTCCCTTCCGGAAACTTGACGTTTGGAATTTGTATTTCGAAAATTCGATTTCGGAATAATACCGTTTGGAAAATTGCATTCGGAAGAAAGAGCGGTAATCGAAAAATTAAGCATGTGTGAGTTTCTGGGAACGGCATAGAGTTTCATAGGATATTAAAGTAGTAAAATGTGAGATTTTAAAAGTAACATTTAAACATTTGACGCATTAGTACTCTGTTCTTGTAATGCCCTCCGCTCCTCGCTCCTTTCCCTGCAACTGCTGCAGCCCTCACAGATCATAACCTCTGAGCACCTCATTTGCCGAGCTGTCAGCATTCGCCACGAGGGCTCGAAGCCTTGACGGCCAGTGACTGGGTCCTCAGCAGGAGTGTTATGAATTGCAACATCCGGATTCTCTCACCTCCGCCCAATTTCGTATTAAGATTTACTGCAACTGGGCTGACCTCTGCTGGAGTATCTCGCATTTTTATTCTGACGCACTCTACTGCTGTATGAATGTCCGACGCGTTGCTCATCTTCTTTCGTGACTCGCGACTTTGTCCTCGGCGCCCTGTGAAACCTGCACAGATGAGCGGCCTGTCTTCTATCTTTGAGATGGAAGTAAATCACCATTTTACTGGTCAGAAATACAACCTGAGTGCACATGGGTATGTCAATAGCACCACTGAGGCACGATACGTAATACCATTATCATCATCATTATCATCATCATCATCATCATCATCATCATCATCATCATCATCTTCTTCTTCTTTTTCTTTTTGTTCAACAACAACAATAGCATTTCAGTATCAGTCCATTTCTAACAGGTCTACCAACATTCCTTCCCCCTCTTGGTTTATACAGGTTGGAAGTGAAATAATCCTACAGATTTTCAGAGCGAGTAGCTCATGTTACATAGAACATCTTGTTATTCATCATCTTTTACAGTATCCACCTCGCGTCAGTGGAATTCCTTGTCACAAAGTATTAGGGGCTGCAAGACAATAAACACCTTTAAGAACAGCTTAAAAGATAACCTTATTAGTATTTCACTCCAATCATACTGATTTAAACTATCACTGACTACATTGTTATTTCTTTCTTTTAAACATCATCCTGATAGCGCTGTACTTTCAAAATTGTCTCATAATAATCTCTTTCTATTATCTAATATTATTTGAAATATATTAACAACATTCTATGTATTTTAGCTTAATTCTGCTACACAGTTTATTTCAGTGTTTAATTAATAGTTCATAGTATTTTGTTGTTTAATTCGTAAATAACTCTTGTATACATGTAACTCTCATCTAAATCAAATTGTTGAATTCTTTGTAAGTTCATGCATATGTATATACTCTTTTTGCTGGTTGAGTGGAAGAGAAGGCCTTACGGCCTTAACTCTGCCAGCTAAAATAAATCATTATTATTATTATTATTATTATTATTATTATTATTATATAACAAAAAAGTATAACAAAACTTCCTAGTCTTCTAAATAAAAAAAACTCTCTAATGTTCAACACCCTGTTATTCGGTAACTATTGCGAGTAGGATCGTGATCTTTATCCATATCTATAAAAAATATAATAAAGAATCATTTATTCCTCTGGCGCATTTCAATAGCGTGAACGGTTTTCGTGTAAATTTAATTTAGAATCCACTAATTTCAACCCAATGCAATTAATGATAGCCTACTACCAACTTACAACTTTGTAGCCAAAGAGGGAGGTGGGAAGTAGTTCACCTAGTGAGACAGACCTGAGTACATTGACCTCTTATATCTGTATTACGAGAAGAAATAGCAGTGTATTAGCGGCGATGTTGCGAGTCTGCAGAAACTTCAAATTTAATTTTCTAATTAACCGTGCAATTAATCACAAATAATAATATAGGTTTTCTATTCATTTAAGTGTATCCCATTGTCCCTTGCAATCTGCAGGATTATTTCACTTCCACCCTGTATAAAAGTATTTCTTAATAATAATAATAATAATAATAATAATAATAATAATAATAATAATAATAATAATAATGGTTTATTTTAACTGACAGAATTAAGACCATTCGGCCTTCTCTTCCACTCAACCAGTATGATAGAAAATTACTACAATGCTATGAATATAACATAATTAATACAATACAATACAATTTAAGCAATACATTACTACAATACAAGACAATATAATACATAATTAATATAATAAAATGACAATTCTTTTCATTTTCACAACACCAATCAAATAATTATGTAATAATAATAATAATAATAATAATAATAATAATAATAATGGTTTATTTTAACTGACAGAATTAAGGCCATTCGGCCTTCTCTTCCACTCAACCAGTATGATAGAAAATTACTACAATGCTATGAATATAACATAATTAATACAATACAATAAAATTCAAGGCAATACAATACTACAATACAAGACAATATAATACATAATTAATATAATATAATGACAATTCTTTTCATCTTCACAACACCAATCAAATAATTATGTAATAATAATAATAATAATAATAATAATAATAATAATAATAATAATAGTAATAGTAATGGTAGTCATACCTAAATTAAATTAAATTATTAAACTCGATCACAATTATAACTTCAATTTGACTGCGCCCGTAAGAAATCGTTTAGCCTTTTCTTGAAAGTGGTTGTTGTCTGGCAGCCCCTAATCTTCTGAGGTAGAGAATTCCATTCACGGGTGACTGAGACAGTAAAAGAGGATGAATAGTGAGATGTTCTATAGGCAGGAATTGCTAGGATTTGGCTTTCCTGCGACCTGGTGTTTAGATTGTGATTGGAGGATAAGTAGTTAAACCAGGAACGAAGATAATTTGGAGTAGAAGTGTGGAGAACTCGAAACAGAAGGGAGACAATCTTCAGGTAATCTACCTTCCTCCATGCGGTCAACGTGTTCTCGCTTTTTAAATGTCTTTTCATTTATTTCACAATTTATTGGAAAAGTATGTAAAGATCATTTGATATGTTTATTCCTTATCTCATTCATTTTTGTGCTATCATGCCCTCTCCGAAGGAATTTCATGTCAGTAGCTTGTATTTTGTTTTCTTCTTTTCTTCCCACAGTGCCACGTAAAAGGACGGTACAGAGAGAAGTTTATAGCAACCTAACAGGGTTTCTTGTCTACATTTCCCTTTGACGTTCTTCTAATGACTCCATTTGCTGATTGGTAATTTTACAGTATTTCATATTTAGAGTTTCGTCCTTCTGGTAAAATATATCACAACGTAGATAATTAAAGTGTGACACTTGTCTAAATCTCTTACTTTCTTTGCAGGAGACTTGCCATAAATGATACAGTTTTGTGTCTAGCTTTCAAGGAACCCGGAGGTTCATTGCCGCCCTCACATAAACCCGCCATCGGTCCCTATCCTGAGCAAGATTAATCCACTCTCTATCATCATATCCCACCTCCCTCAAATCCATTTTAATATTATCCTCCCATCTACGTCTCGGCCTCCCCAACGGTCTTATTCCCTCCGGCCTCCAAACCAACACACTATATCCATTTCTGGGTTCGCCCATACATGCTACATGTCCTGCCCATCTCAAACGTCTGGATTTAATGTTCCTAATTATGTCAGTTGAATATAATGTGTGCAGTTCTGTGTTGTGTAACTTTCTCCATTCTCCTGTAACTTCATCCTTTTTAGCCCCAAATATTTTCCTAAGAACCTTATTCTCAAACACCCTTAATCTCTGTTCCTTTCTCAAAGTGAGAGTCCAAGTTTCACAACCATACAGAACAACCGGTAGTATAATTGTTTTATAAATTCTAACAGATTTTTTGACAGCAGACTAGATGACAAAAAATTCTCAACAGAATAATAGCAGGCATTTCCCATATTTATTCTGCGTTTAATTTCCTCCCGAGTATCATTTATATTTGTTACTGTTCCTCCAAGATATTTGAACTTCTCCACCTCTTCGAAGGTTAAGTCTCCAATTTTTATATTTCTATTTCGTACAATATTCTGGTCACGAGACATAATCATATACTTAGTCTTTTCGGGATTTACTTCCAAACCTATCGCTTTACTTGCTTCAAATAAAATTCCCGTATTTTCCCTAATCGTTTGTGGATTTTCTCCTAACATATTCACGTCATCCACATAGACAAGCAGCTGATGTAACCCGTTCAATCCGAGACTTAGTGTTTGGTTTCGTAACAAGCTGTTTTTTTACGGTGATGGGTTGTTAGCCCTTCGCCCAACCCCCAAGCTGCAGGACCTCCCCTTATCGGCTGTCCACGACTGCTTATTCAATATATTCGCAGCTACCCTCCATATCTGGAGGCCGTCTCCTCGATCCGCAACCTGAGGACGCGCCATGCCGTGGTGATGGGGACCCACAATACATGATGTCTTGCTTACTGTAGTTTTTAAATTAAAATCCTCATAAAACTTAACATTTTGTCATATTTCATAAGATGGCATAGTCTGTATCTGAATAACCCCTACAGTTGATGGCTTTCGATATGTAACAGTAGATTTATCGGGCCCATGTTGCGGTCGAGCGCTGTTACCTCATACGTTCTTGTCGCAACGAATGCAGCTGCTACGTGCGATATTTCTGCACATGAAATTCGGTTCCGCCGGCCTCCAGTCACGCCTTGCGTAATACGTTCGCCTACCGTTTCTTCCACTATTGTTCACCATGTAAATCGTGGCTTCAGCACATAAATTAACACGCCAAGTTAAGCACAGGGCGAGACGAAAAATCGTGCCCAAAAACATAATACAGGTCCAGAGGTTAGAGTGCCCGCCGAACGCATCGCACCTCTTGTTTTACACTTTCTAATAACCGGCAATTTGCTCAGGTTGTGACAACTGCATCGTCAGCTGTGCGGAGAGCGGCTGTTTTATGGAAAGAAAATAACCGTCTTTAAAGCTGTAATTTTTGTACTTTTTAAGTGAATAGTTTCTCAAGTTACGTGGATAAAATAAATAATGGGGAACCCTTCAAAGGAATCTGGGTTATCGCCAGGTCAGGGCTCTACAGTGTTGCGAGCAGCGGGACCCGCTTGTTATGCAGATGGTCCACGGTTCGATAACCAGAGTCGATGCTTTTCATGTTTACTTGTTAAAATAAATACCAGATACGTCGAGATAAAATCGTACCTTCTTCACGATGAGAGTAGCGGAAGTATTCATACTTTATATCTATACCAGTGGTGGCCAACTCGTGCAAGAGAACTCTTCGCTGCATACGAGAGCAAGTCCAAACACATTGGAGGGTAGATGGGCTGCTGTCACCAAGCGTTGAAGCATCTCCTTCCTATCAAGCCACACATTCTCTGTTCTGTACTGCTTGACAATGCTATTTACGTTGTATATTTAGCCTACTAGATTTTATTAATTTTAGAAATAAAACACGGCATATCCAGTGAGGGCAGTAATCGAAGAATCGACATAATTGCATTTAAACCTACCTCTCTTGAAGGTTACATCATAGACCCTACTGTGAGATTCGAATCGCACGAACACCAGCCAGAAGAAGTACACGAGGAAAAAAGGAATATATATGAACCTTCCATCAGTTTTTATAAGGACAAATCGCTAGCTTCGTTTGACAAGGTTCTAACTGCAAAAACCATTATTCTGAGAAAATTGAGTTTAAAGTTTCATTATACTATAACTTTTTTATTTATGAATATTTTTCGAAATAATTTTATATACCTTCTTAGATATCAATGGAAAGTAGTTTTAATGAGTTCTCTTTAAAAAAATGTCTTTTTAAATCGTAGAATCTGAGGTAGCAAAATTGCAGTTAGAACCTTGTCACTTTAAACTTGACGCTTCAGGAAAGTTACAAAGGTGTAAGTGCACATAGAACCTTGTCAAACTAACTTTTAATCACTATTCAAAAAATGTGTTTGTTACAACTCCAGATTATAAGGACAAAAAAATTAAAACACCGTAAATCTATGTTGAAAAAAAGAACATTATGGTATAAACTATAAAATAATATTAGTTTGTGATACTATTTCAAACAAAAATGCATTTAGTCTATACTAAGTGGGTTGCTGAGTACTAACTTGTCTTGCAGAGGCATGAAAGGGATCGCTGCTTTGATGTCCTTTTTCAAATCTGAGAGTTCAATGTTCTTATTTTGGATTTTTGGTTTGATATTCAAAATACGTATTGATGCTATGGAACAAGCTTCAACACTCCTCTGTGTTCATTAAAATTGATATTAGCAACTTCTTTTGTTCATCTGTCTCATGGGTTAATTTGTATTTGATTTCATGATAAGGCGTATGTTTTTGTGAACTTCACAGTAGCTAGTTGGGAGAATAGAACAGTCTTGTAGGGCCTAATTTAATAGCTTTACAGTTGCTGAAAAATCCTTGATATATTCCTGTTAGTCAAGAAGTAACACATTTATAATAGTAACAGAAAATAGTAATAAAAATAATTTATTGAGCTCACTGTGTATACAAAATTTTAAATAACACAATTATAATATTATGTAATATGGTAAAAAGGACTCATAATTAAGGTTACTCTAGAAGAAACCTAATTCCGGAATGTGGTATGCGACAACAATACGGTATCTAATGGATAACTATGGCACTCATATAAATTTAATTCTCGTGATTTTTTGGACACACTGTAGTTACAGAAATAATTCAATTTATTACTTAGCAATATTTTCATCACTAGTGGTTGGTCTCGGTAGAAGTAGGTGGGACGAAATCATCTGAATCACTGTTCAAGAAAATATCTTGCTGGGATTTATTTTCACTCATGACTGTATTATAAGATTCAATCTTACAGAACATAAATAGAGTCACTTCAGGAAAAATTATTTATACGAGTATCCAACAATGAGTAGATAACCAAGAACGTTTCAGTAACAGGAGTGCGCTTTTAAACCGCCAACACTACAGAACAAAAGCATGAGCTATGGTTTTGTAGTTACAACCTTGTCAAATTAAAAAAATAAGCAATTTCATTGCAGATAGAACTATGGCACAGTACTAATTTCTTTGTTTGTCAACAGATAGCAATAAAAGTCAGTTTCCTATAAAGATCTGATTCAATGAAAGGTTATGAGTACACAATCTCAATTTCACCGATTTTGTCAGTTAGAACCTTGTCAAACCAAGCTCGCGAAATACCATCTGGAATCCATTGTCATTACGGGACTAATGATAGAAGCCCGTGGGACCATACCCCGGTTCCTAGTCGACTTCTGTAAATCTTTTGGCCTGCATAAAAGTATTTTAAGAGATCTAACAATTGCAGCACTGAAAGGCTCAATAGCTATTTTCAGGCATCATACATATGGACCATGACCAATTCGCATCTCCTTGACGTTACTTCGTTTAACATCATGTGTTTTAATATAATTCAAATTGTTATTTTTCATTTTATCAACAATGTACCACTATGCCTCAAGGCATTTACTCTATTGTATGATGGTACTCTTTGTCGATGGCAACCTGTTGTGGTTACAGGAAGAAATTAAATAAATAAATATGTAATTATCTAAAAATCCAAGATAAAAAAATTGTGAATTTAAAGGAAAATTTCATAAAGTAAAAAGATTTGCTATGTTTCTTAAACTTTCGAAGTAGAACAGTAGGAATTTTTTTTATGAAAATTTCCTTCAAAATACGTAGACGTGGCAACACTGAATCGTTGTATGTAGGATTTCCATCTATATTATTATTATTATTATTATTATTATTATTATTATTATTATTATTATTTATTGCTATATTAAAATAGATACATAATAGTTATACCGAGATTTTACGTCTATGTAGAATTAAAAAGATATTTCTACCACACCCCGGAAAGTGCAGAGAGGTTCAGCAATATAAAATAATTATAATTATAATAAAAGAAGGTTACATTCGTAAGTTCAGAACACAAACAAACATTATATTGCAGTATAATTGGATACTCTAAAGAAAGAAGAAATGAAATAATTCTAAATATCCTATAAAATATTTAATTATAATATACAACGCTGCAAGATTATTTAAAATTAATACCTGACAATGATAACATTTATTAACAGGCAAAATGTTCAATGGAATTATCGTAAATATATTTTTATAATTCTGTGCTGAGAGAATTGAAGACAAATACCACCACTACTAAGGGCATCACTTCATCGTGTTCTCGATGCCTTTACGCGATAATAGGAGTCGCTTGATGTGGGGTCAGCTTGG
Source organism: Periplaneta americana (assembly GCF_040183065.1). Taxonomy (NCBI): domain Eukaryota; kingdom Metazoa; phylum Arthropoda; class Insecta; order Blattodea; family Blattidae; genus Periplaneta; species Periplaneta americana. Next base: position 2,439,459 of record NC_091132.1, on the reverse strand, counting down.
TACCGGAACGTAGTTGAGCATATCGCATTTAGTGCTATACCTCTTGTAGTATACTGCACGCATTGTGACGTCATCCGGTATTGGAACGAGGCGAGCGATGTAATGGATTGGCTTGCAAACTGTGAGCATATTTTGTATTTGTAAGCGTAATCTCTTTTTCGAACGTGCCGCCAATTTTCCGATGACGTGAAGGGGTCCAGACGTGGAGCCCTCATCTATATAACTCGTGATGGCCAAAGGAGATTTTATTAAAAACGAAAGGAGAGGGCCGAATACTTGCGCGCTGATTGTGGTGCTTTGAAAGTGACCCAGCATTGTTCTCGCAATAGCCGGCCTCCCCGGGGCTCTGGAAACCCATAAAGACCGCCTCCCATGTAGACGATATTTCAGGACTGAAAGCAGAAAAAAATTACCGGTGTGCGAAGGTATGCCTATAGTTTTAATAAAAATGATAGTAATACGCCGTGTAAAGGCTAATAAATCTTTGACCTATATACAAGGAGCATGCATAATACAGAGAGTTCCGATTTGCCTGGTAGCTGTGTGAGACGTTGAGGATTACGTGCGGGGGGTCCAGCACAGCAGCTTCCGCGTGCCTTTGGCTTGACGCATCACATCCTTGATCTGACAACAACGAATATTAACAGCGACGTAAATAACAAAATGATGAGAATATTTAAGAATATGTCATTGCCTTTTTATTCTTATCAGTCCTAATACAAAGTACTGTATCCATAACAGAGAAAAGTTACAATTGAAGAGTCCACTCCAAGAATGATGGATGTCACTTTCTTGTCTAAAATGAACTAAGACTGTCAATGCATAGCTTAAGACATATAGAATGTACGTAGAGAGTTATATGGCATTAACACTGATAGTCATTGTCCAGTAATGATCAGAAAATCACAGTTAAGCTTTGAGCGCTAAGCATTTCGAACTTTCAATTGCTTCTCGTGCAAAATGTATTCCAAATAACATCCATCATTCTTGCAGTGGACTCTTCAATTACAATACATAAAACAAAATTATAGTCACTTGTGTAGTGAAATTAAAGAAAAAAAAAAAAAAGAGATAAGTGCAGATGTAAATGCAAAAATGAAAATTAAAGAGTAACAAATATTGGTTTATTATATATAATAGATCACAGACACATTACATACAACAATTTTACACAAAGATATATTATTATTTAAATACAATTTCTACGTTTTACCTATTAACATATTTGTTTTGTCTTGCACTAGCTTTCAGTTATTGTGCAAGACTCAACTCATTCTAGAATATTGGTACCATCAGTATTGGTTTACCTTCCTAAGATGCACTTCCCTCTTCACTCTGCAATGTGCAGCTAGCGTATCTAAATCATCTCTAATTCTAGTTTCTTCCATACCTCTTTCCTTACAAAAGTATTTATACAGTTCATACAAGCTCTCTCTCGTAGGTAAGCCTTCATTCCTTAATTTTATTTCATAATATTCTTTTGACGTACCTTCAAAACTATTAAATTTAGAAATAAAAAAGATAATTTCTAACTAAGTCAAATATGTTATTATCTGTGAGTCTAGACAAAGCGTACCTTCCAAACTTGAATTTATTAGTCAGCTCAGTAACTGTACTTCCCCTTAATGCTTCCTTCCTTCTATTTTTTAATTTTGCAATCTTCTCCGGTATTTTATTTTCCGTGTATTTGTTTATTATTAAGGGATGTTGACTTTCCTCGTATTTCTCCATAAATCTACACTTGTTACTTTCTTCCATGCATAATTTTACATCTATAACAAGAAAGAGAAAGAACCATATATACACATACACATACACATACACTACAATTGTTTCACTATTTAATTATATATTTCTTAATTACTTTCGTTCACATCTATTTCCTTTATTCTATCCATTCTAATTTTTTTAACCAAAAAAAGAAATAAACCTAATTGCTTTTGCAATTTTATGTTATTAATGTTCATGAGCTTTTTTATAGCTATTTCTTTATTTATTTGAAGGAATTTTTCTTTTATAAATTTCTTACGTATATCTTCAGTATTTTGACACTCAAGAACAATGTGAATGTCAAAATTAAACAGTGACAAATACACAGCACAAATATGCTGTCATAAATTTAAAGGCCTCGGTCTCTTTACAGTCCGTTGGGAGTGAACATTACAACAAATCAGCGGTTTAAGGGTGTTACATAGAGCTTAAGATCAGAACATCGCTTCTACCAGGAACCTTGACGAAGAAAGTAAGATCTGTTTAATGAATCTTAAGTTAACCACTACCGAATTACTTTTGGTGTAATTTACAACATAAAGAGTTCCCGCCAGCCGATAGATGGATAAGAAATCACGAAGGATTAGATTGACTCCCTAAGTTTCTGCGGTCCGGACTGTACCTGGATAATAGCCGCTGTAGACGCTGCCTCAGCGAGATAGAAACCCTGCCTCATATCCTTGGTTTCTGCTCATACTGTGAGGCCCTCCGCTTTATGCTTGCTGAGGAATTGCAGGAGGTTATGTTCACCGTGCACCAAGAGGTTCAAGGATTAGGCAGTGTTAGACGTATCGACGTTATTGTCATCAAAAACAACTCTTCTTTCATTCTTGACCCCACTATCTTTTATTTTTTATTTTATTGGGTTATTTTAAGATGCTGTATCAACATCTAGGTTATTTAGCGTCTGAATGAAATGAAGGTGATAATGCCGGTGAAATGAATCCGGGGTCCAGCACCGAAAGTTACCTAGCATTTGCTCGTATTGGGTTGAGGGAAAACCCCGGAAAAAACCTCAACCAGGTAACTTGCCCCGACCGGGATTCGAATCCGGGCCACCTGGTTTCGCGGCCAGACGTGCTGACCGTTACTCCACAGGTGTGGACTCCCCACTATCAGATTCGAACAACTGGCTAAGGAGGATTTTGAAAAAAAGAAACACATACAGACAATCCCATACAATAAAGAAAAATAACATGTTTCAGAAATCGAGGTTGTCAGATTAATGTGGAAGCAAGGGAAACCATAACCGCCTTCTTTGGCAAAAAGTTAGGCCTCAATAACACCGTTATTAGAAAAATATCTCTTAGTGCCGTAAAGGTTCCATTCTGATTTTACGAAATCACCAGTAGGCTATAGTAAAAACGTTTAAATTTATTTATATATTCAATTTCTGTATTTTTACTCTATTGTACTCGTTTAATGTATTTTATTACACGGGATAGGTTTCTTCATTTCCTGTTTTATTTTTTCAAATTACATGTTTCTTATTCATATCTATATACGTTTATAAATATCAAGTACACTTTCTCTGCCTTGCCAGTCTTTTAATAAAGGAAGATTATAAAATTAAAATTATTTTAAATAGACTATCTTGAGTATTTTAATAATAAAAAAATATAATTAATATGACTATTACATTTTTACTACAGCATACTGCTTTTGACAATAAAACGTTACGAAAGGAGTTTTTCGACCAATCATGGCTGTTTATCGCTAGAATTTTATAATAATAACACTTAACTTTTTAATGTTTCTTCAGTGACATGTAGTATAATGCCGTTTTATGTTATACAACCGTTTTCCTCGCAATACTTGTGAACAAATCATACATTAAGTATTCTCATCATATTGACACAAAAAATGCGTCCTTCCATCCTACTTGAAACTTTCGCTTTTGTAGAGGTACATGGTTTCGAGAGAGACATATGCCACTCGCAGGTCAGAGACAAATACAAATGGAACGGAGTTTGACTCCAGTGAGTGAGAGGGTGGGGGTTGTGGGAGGTAGGAAGCAAGAGAAATCCATAGCTATCATTGCGAGCCACAATGTCTCACGAGTCACATTTTCGCCACGGCTGCTTTAGATGGACGAAGCAGGAAACTTGTGAGCAGCACCTCCACATCCTGCTGGTATTCAAACCCGGGAGTTAAAGCTGTGTTCACTGCGGCTGGTGTTTGCTTTGAGTACTCCGTAACGAGAGAAGCTATTACATGGCATTCGGCTGCTGATTGGTCACTTTCATGCCACAGCTGAGGTAGCTACTGCAATGAGTACGATAACCTTCAGTATGAAATGCATTATCTTCAGGCTGTACTTGCGATTAATAAAATACTTTGGTGAAAAGGTGGACCTATTCAGTTGTATGAAATTCAGTCACGAATTTTTGTGTCTAACCAAATTGAATTTGACGTACTTAAAGTCCATGGGCATGGCCCTTAGTATCGCCATGCTTTCTAAATTCTCCTAATGCGTACTGCAGCGCTGACCTTGCTAATAAATAGCTGAAGGGTGCGAGCATTTCTTACTTTGCTAACAGTAGGATTTTAAAATAGAACAGATGATTACTTCTGAACTTCTAAAACCGCATCCGTCCAGGTAGAAGAGATGTTTTGTTTCTTTGTTAGGTTCACAGTCTGTCACTTAAAAATACCAGAACGCTAGCAAAATGTATATTGTTTAAACTGTAGAAAGAATTTTGTACAATTTTTCTCGAATATGTATAAATAAATAAATAAATAAATAAATAAATAAATAAATAAATAAATAAATAAATAAATAAATAAATAAATAAATAAATAAATAAATAAATAAATAAATAAATAAATAAATAAATAAATAAATAAATAAATAAATAAATAAATAAATAAATAAATAAATAAATAAATAAATAAATAAATAAATAAATAAATAAATAAATAAATAAATAAATAAATAAATAAATAAATAAATAAATAAATAAATAAATAAATAAATAAATAAATAAATAAATAAATAAATAAATAAATAAATAAATAAATAAATCAATCAATCAATCAATCAATCAATCAATCAATCAATCAATCAATCAATAAATAAATTTGGTGACAATATTAAATTAATAATCTGAGTTTGAATATAAGAAGAATATCTATTAGCGTACATGCATTTTATGTACTGAGCGGAACCCATCACTGGATTGTTTCATGGACATATATCTCTTTGTCCAATATTTTGAGATATATCTGTATTCAACGTTTAAATTTTGAAGTTTACTAATTTTTTATACATTGTTGCTCAGAAATATTGAAATATAATTATAATAATATGAATGATTTAAGTATTAGGGAAAACACGGGAATTTTACTGGAAGCAAGTAAAGCGATCGGTTTGGAAGTAAATCCCGAAAAGACAAAGTATATGATTATGTCTCGTGACCAGAATATTGTACGAAATGGAAATATAAAAATTGGAGATTTATCCTTCGAAGAGGTGGAAAAATTCAAATATCTTGGAGCAACAGTAACAAATATAAATGACACTCGGGAGGAAATTAAACGCAGAATAAATATGGGAAATGCGTGTTATTATTCGGTTGAGAAGCTTTTATCATCCAGTCTGCTGTCAAAAAATCTGAAAGTTAGAATTTATAAAACAGTTAAATTACCGGTTGTTCTGTATGGTTGTGAAACTTGGACTCTCACTCTGAGAGAGGAACATAGGTTAAGGGTGTTTGAGAATAAGGATCTTAGGAAAATATTTGGGGCTAAGAGGGATGAAGTTACAGGAGAATGGAGAAAGTTACACAACGCAGAACTGCACGCATTGTATTCTTCACCTGACATAATTAGCAACATTAAATCCAGACGTTTGAGATGGGCAGGGCATGTAGCACGTATGGGCGAATCCAGAAATGCATATAGAGTGTCAGTTGGGAGACCGGAGGGAAAGAGACCTTTGTGGAGGCCGAGACGTAGATGGGAGGATAATATTAAAATGGATTTGAGGGAGGTGGGATATGATGATAGAGACTGGATTAATCTTGCTCAGGATAGGGACCGATAGCGGGCTTATGTGAGGGCGGCAATGAACTTTCGGGTTCCTTAAAAGCCATTTGTAAGTAAGTAAGTAAGTAAGAATGATTTAAGTTCTAAGTTTTGTTACTTTTTTTAAACGCTTTTACAGAAATGAAAATAAATCCACACATTCTGCACGACAGTGTTCTAACTACGGGGTTTGCCGAACTTCCTTCAGCGCAATTCCACCACAGAATACATGATCAATTATAAATAACATTTCCACATTAACGTTCAGAGCTACATCGTCTGACTCCACACCAGTTGTAGACCAGATATCTGGCATCTCTTCCGTCTTGTTGCTGGGTGATGTGATGTAGTCACGAAACACAACAAAGGGCCTTTCACATGTTTAATACAAATGCACATAAAATTAAATAAATTGCCTCTTTCCTTGACGACACAATAACGAGTTTACGTAAGTGAAAATGAACAGACAGTCCTTTTTTTCCGGCAGAAGAGAGCGAGAGTTAGCACATACGCACACACACGCACACGCAACAAAGCGACTGCACAATAGGCCTACGTAGCACATATGTGGGAGTTCCTGGTTCATTGATTCGCAGCTCCTGTAACTCACTCGCCTGCCAGCATCGGTATTGAAGATAGATCTCCTGTTTAATGGATTTAGTTCCATTCCGACACCTTGTACATGAGCGGTTATTGTTGTGTACAGGGTGATTCTGTAAAAGCGTGTAAAATTAAACAGGAAACAGGGGTTCTATACGTAACATTTTCAGGTACTGTCTTCGCGCTACGAGTTGGCGCGGAAAGTAGATAGGCGGGACGGGGGAACTTTATGCTACACTCTGACCTGAAAACTTCAGTCCACTTACTTGGCTACAAGGGAACGGAGTCAGACATAAAAGATTCCGCATCTTCGGTGTTGTCGCTATGACTGTCATTATCACATTTTTCAAAATTTCTGGAGTATGATCTGTCCATGATAATCGTCTGTTTATGTTCCAGCCGTGTATATTAATTCGACAACAAAGCCATTAGCCCCACCGCCCCCATCCTGATGGACTACAATGAGTGTTCTGGACACATTTGTGGTAGTCAAAACTCCCGTAACATTTTTATCGTGCCAGCACTTGGGAAACGTTAAATTGGTAGGCCTAATCTATCCGTATCTCGTCCAGATACAAAATCGGTTTTTCCACTTTCCTAAGCTTTCCTATTTGCTGTAGATATCTTCACGTATTCTAATTTACAGTGTTTTCCTCAATTTTTTTTCTGCACACTTCTTCCACATGAAATCCTTTTTCTTCAGTATTCGTCTTAATGTTGTCTTTCATTTCAAATCAATTTTCTCTTGTAAAGGGATAGAAGTTTGTTGCAGCTTGGTACTATTTCTTTTTTACTTGTTATTTAACGACATTGTAATAACTACTAGCTTCTTCAGTGTCAATTGAATTGATGATCGTGAGATGGTATTTGGCGAAATGAAACCAAGTAATCGCCATAGATTACCTGACATTCGCCTTCCGCTTGGGAAAAGCTCGGAAAAAACCCAACCAGGTAGTCAGCGCAAGCGGGAATCGAACTCACTCCCGAGCGCAACTGCAGATCAGCAGGCAAACGCGCAACCTCCTGAGCTACGCCGGTGGCCGTCTTTCTTTTTCAAATAAAAAATTCTCAATTATATCTTTTTTGTCAATCTTCGGTCAAAGTCATCTACATTTGCGTTTCGGTAGTCTGGACGTTTCCGTTTTTTTTCTACCTCGGGTGTCGACAACGCACTTTCTTCTGTGCAGTCTTTCATTTCATTCCTTATACGCTGTATTGTTCTTGTGGATAGATTAGAGTACTTTTCTACCTTTGCTGTAGGTTTCGTAAGAGGAATGCAAAGGCACTGTTGTTCTTTTTCTTCATCACAGAATGATTTTGCACTTCTAATAATATTCCTTTCTTCGCTATAGATTGTCAATCCTTGTTTCCTCTTTGTCGACATATTTACAATAAACAAAAAACTGCTATAAACCTAAATAACAGTATACAATAGCATAAATTCTATTAACTATATTATTATCAACACTATTAAGACGAAAAGCAAAGGATAACTATAGCAATACAAAGATTTGCGGTATACTGAAAACAGTAGTCTTGTTGAAACTAATAAAACACTACAGTAAAAACCCCACTATTATTTTCACAAAGTCGCAAAGACTCATAGACACGTGCAGTAGATGTTTGTGAAACAGGAATATTGCAGTGAACAGCGCGGTGCGCATGCGCGACTGTTTCCCCTCCGCCCCGTCTAAGTGCTTCAGCCGCCTTCTCCTGGCGTGACAACAGTAGAGAACTTGGGGTTTGCGAAGTCACTTTAAGGAGATATGAGATTAAGTGTGTCTGTTCCTACCGCTTACTGTTTTCTAATTATCTACACTTATTACTTACGTTATTACTTACTTACTTACTTTTAAGGAACCCGGAGGTTCATTGCCGCCCTCACATAAGCCCGCCATAGGTCCCTATCCTGAGCAAGATTAATCCAGTCTCTATCATCATACCCCACCTCCCTCAAATCCATTTTAATATTATCCTCCCATCTACGTCTCGGCCTCCCCAAAGGTCCCTCCGGCCTCCCAACTAACACACTATATGCATTTCTAGATTCGCCCATATTACTTATGTTATAATTAACAAAATTGTATTTGAATTTAAAATTGATTTTCACATAATTAACAAATCTCAGTTAACACAGTACCATTTTATACCTCACTAGTGCTCGAAATGACTGTCTCCAACGGTTAGCACTTATATTTATCATTTGAACTCAAATTTACATTTATTATTTACGTATAGGCAATCTATCATGTTTCAGTTACTGACTATCGTTCATACAATGTGGTTCTGTCTGTCGTATTTACATTGTTGCCTTGAAAAACGTGATGTGAGTCTACGACAGACCCTTTCATCCATTCGGAAAGTTAGTCACGGTACCGTACGTATAGTATGTTGTTAACTGACAAGCAAACATTCTGATGGGGGCAGATAAAAAAGTTAATTTTTTTTCTTCCACTATGTTAATAATGTCAAAAGAAGTGCTTATTTAAATTCTGGCTACTCGACTGCAATTACGAGGCCGTCCATATAGAAAAAAAAACATAATTACATGGAAAGATTAACTGAAATAGATGCAGCAATTGTTGTGCTATTTATCAACATATCCCCCATTGGAATTGAGACATTTGTCATGAAATGGGATCAATTTTTGTATCCTTGTGTCGTAGAAGTCATCCTCCTGCGATAGGAACCAGCGTTTGACAGCCGTCTACACTTCTGTGTCGATCCCATGATATGACAAATGTCTTAATTCCGGTGGGGGATATGTTGAAAAATAACTCAACAATTTCTATATCTGTTTCAATAAATTTTTCCAATGAAATTGTGTTTTCTTTCTGTTAACGGGCCCTGGTGAACTTACGGCCCTCGTAATTGCGGTCGAGTGGCCAAAATTTGTATAAGCACTTCTTTTGACATTATTAACACGGTGAAAGAACTTTTATCTGCTCTCATCAGAATGTTTGCTCGTGAGATTAGTAAGTTATATGAATATAATTTAAAGTTGTAAATATGTAAATCAAAATAATAAATATAGATAATATGGTAAACAGTAAGCGATAGCGATAGACATGTTTATAGCTCATGACAACTATACAGTTCACCGTAGCTTGTCTGACCGTGAAACGAGCGGGCCTGGGTTAAAATCCCGGTTGGGACAAGTTATCTGGCTGAGAATTTTTCCGGGATTTTTCCCCAACTCTTTAAGAGCAAATGCTGGGTAACTTTCAGGGCTGGACCCTGGATTCATTTCACTGCCATTGTCACCTTCATTTCACTCGATGATAAATAACCACAGCAGTTAATAAAGCGTCGTAAAATAAACGAATTTAAAAAAGTGTAGTAGCAAAATAGTGACAGGCTTCAGCCGTGACTTGTTGGAGTGTGTCTGAGTTGCATTCGACTCAGCTGTGTTAAAATCAAACGTATGCCCGCCGCGTGAGGTGTGCGTTGTACAGTAGTTAATGATGTTAAATGTCCCCAGATTAGCATTTTTATGTCTCCAGCCCGCGTGTGATAAATAGCCACGTTCGTGTGCCGTGCACGGAGCGGAGTGCTGCCTGTTACGTGCATATGTCATGAGAACGCCATTTTTCAGTAACGAAGCTCCTCTTTTAAAAGCCTCTCTGAAGTAAGTTATCCTGTACACTTGAAATTAATTTCGCTATAAAATTTCACACGTGTACAGGTTACACCGCCTGGACCAAATGGCGCCACGTGGATTAGTCTACAAATGGACATGATTAAAAAGTCAGGGCGCTTTTGAAATAGGTTACACCTTGTATTACATAATACTGGAACCCTTTAATTAAAAAATGAATAGGATTTATTGTCGTAAAGAAAAATTTGTATAAGACTCATGTATGACTGTCATCTTGTGTGTTGGGCTCTTTCCAGGCTTTATAGCAAAACTTGTGCAACATTTTCTGCATGTATTTGCTTCGATTCCTCAGTCTTGAGAGGACGGAGAAGAGAAACTCAGAAAACGCTACAGCTTACACCTGATTCGATGAAAGAGTAATGGAACGGAGAAAAATTCTCTCCGGCGCCGGTATTTGAACCTGGGTTTTCAGCTCTACGTGCTGACGCTTTATCCACTAAGCCACACCGGATTCCACCGGAATAAGCGCCGTCTTAAATCACTTTTTATTTTATTTTATTGGGTTATTTTACGACGCTGTATCAACATCTAGGCTATTTAGCGTCTGAATGATATGAAAGTGATAATGCCGGTGAGATGAGTCCGGGGTCCAGCACCGAAAGTTACCCAGCATTTGCTCGTATTGGGTTGAGGGAAAACCCCGGAAAAAACCTCAACCAGGTAACTTGCCCCGAGCGGGATTCGAACCCGGGCCACCTGGTTTCGCGGCCAGACGCGCTGACCGTTACTGCACAGGTTCTTAAATCACGAAGTGATTTACGCATATCATATATATTATTTTAATGTACCGAAGTACATATGATATTTCTATGCAGATATACGTCGGATCCCGGCCAACTAGTCACTCATAACGAGTGCACCTCAGCACATGTGTGGACTTCGGTCCTAGGTTCATAGATATCTATGACGTAGTGCAGAGGGCGGCCACTAGAGGGAACCCAAGAGTTGGAACTTAAAACTGAGACGATTCTTCCAACGCCGGGGTGGAATCCGGTGTGGCTTAGTGGATAAAGCGTCAGCACGTAGAGCTGAAAACCCGGGTTCAAATCCCGGCGCCGGAGAGAATTTTTCTCCGTTCCATTACTCTTTCATCGTATGATGACGCAGAATATCTGCATAGAAATATCATATGTACTTCAGTACATTAAAATAATATATATTACTCCTGATTGTTCTTGACACCAAATAAAAGGAAAACTCCGGACTGTGATATGATTAATGATTTTTATTATTAGAAACAATATATGAAAATAAAAACAAAATGTGAAAACAGGTCTTCAGGTGAAAGATAAGCCTATGGAAGGGAAAGATAAAGGATAATAGGCTATACTGCCGGTTATGATTGTTGCTCATTAACCTTTAACTGCAGCGATTAACGTTTGGCACAAAACTGGAGCAGATGATCCCAGTGACCTGTCTGTTTTTTAAGGCCCTTGCCTCAAATATTTGGAAAGTAAGTGTTCTGGAGAGTGGACAGATACCAGTAGAGGAAGTATGAATATTGACAAGTAAAACAAATAATATAATTTGGGTAGCTCAATTGGTAGTGCAGCTGGCTACGGACTGGAAGGTCCGGGGTTCGATCACTAGGGGTGACGGGATTTTTTCTCGTTGCCAAACTTCCAGAACGGCCCCTAGGTTCACTCAGACTCCTATAAAATTGAGTACCGGATCTTTCCCGGGGGTAAAAGGCGGTCAGAGCGTGGTGCCGACCACACCACCTCATTCTAGTGCCGAGGAAAGCATGGGGCTCTACCTCCATGTCCCCCAAATGCCTTCATGGCGCGTGACGGGGATACCTTTATTATTATTATTATTATTATTATTATTATTCTTTTTTTAGTAGGTTATTTTACGACGCTTTATCAACATCTTAGGTTATTTAGCGTCTGAATGATATGAAGGTGATAATGCCGGTGAAATGAATCCGGAATCCAACACCGAAAGTTACCCAGCATTTGCTCATATTGGGTTGAGGGGAAACCCCGGAAAAAACCTCATCCAGGTAACTTTCCCCGACCGGGAATCGAGCCCGGGCCACCTGGTTTCGCGGCCAGACGCGCTAACCGTTACTCCACAGGTGTGGACTTTATTATTCCTAATAACGATAAAATATACATAGGACATTTTTCCATATCTGTTTCTTTATAATTTATAACCAGAATGGATAAGAAGAACAAGGCAATATTATCAAATACAAATCATTACAAAAACTACGTGTGAAATACTATCATCAAAAGAAAGGTCACATGAGCTCTATTTTTGCGGATTTTTTTCAAGACACTAATGACAAACAAGTGTCCTCTATTAGTTACATTTTGTGAAGTTTTCTTTCTCCTTTCGATTGGCAAATATAACATCTTTTTCTCCTTCTCCGTGGATCTGAGGTTCTGCAGGGCAGTCTACTCCCAGGTTATCAGCAATAAGGGCCTATAGAGTTGAGTGTAATCTAGTTTGATGCACATGCCGATGCAACTGTGGCAGAACAAGCCTTCTTGCTAAATCCCTCAAGAAACTTTTGCTTTCAATAGTTTCATCCTCTCCTTGCTTTGACACAGAATGAATGAATTCACTGCAGATACTCTGACATGGCATGAAAGCTAGCTTCGAATACCTGAGGGCGCGGTGCCTAGAATTGTAACAGTTCTTGTCTAAAGAATCCACTCCACCGTTTGTCAGGTTGTAGAATGATACTATTTCTGGCTTATTCGTGTCTGGATCAATCTCTGAACAGAAATTCACGGATAACAACATAATCGCCGCTCTGCCCTTTTCAGGAACGATTTGCAACAAAGTCGTATCAATCGCATGCCCATAAACTGTAGACTGTCGCGGCCGGTTTCTTCTAAGGTGAAAAGGAGCTGGAACTTCATTTTTGTTTGTGTTTTTGTCTCTTTTGTATTTTTTTTTAGTTCTAACATACGTAAATTCTCTCTCTCGTGTTCACTTTCTATTGTAAATTCGCTTCCAGAGTCATCAATATCTCTTGCGAAGTCCACACCTGTGGAGTAACGGTCAGCGCGTCTGGCCGCGAAACCAGGTGGCCCGGGTTCGAATCCCGATCGGGGCAAGTTACCTGGTTGAGTTTTTTCCGGGGTTTTCCCTCAACCCAATACGAGCAAATGCTGGGTAACTTTCGGTGCTGGACCCCGGACTCATTTCACCGGCATTATCACCTTCATATCATTCAGACGCTAAATAACCTAGATGTTGATACAGCGTCGTAAAATAACCCAATAAAATAAAAAAATCTCTTGCGAATTAATTGAAAATTTCTGTAACAAATTCAGAATAAGATCATCACCCACTTGTTATTATTTTCCTCTTTTCCCTGGAAGTTGGACATTACAGTATAATCTGGAAACATCTCAAATTTTTATTTTATTATTATTTATTTATTATTGCTAGTAAGTTTGAAATGAATACAAGTTAATAAATACAATGAAAGATAAACTAGCCACTGCTGAATGAGTAAGACTCGTGCTCAGGAGGGGATTCCAATACAGACAAAAATAAAATTAAAATTGAGAGTGAATACAGATTAAATAGTGTTTAATATGTTTAAACCCAAACTATAAATCTAATACATTTTTTATATTTTTTTATTAATTTGAAGAAGATTCGTGGTTGAAATATTATTGGAATAAAATTTGTTTAATAATTTGGGACCTCGACTCATACTATGATAAAAAGCTGCATTGGTTTTACATTTTGGTTCAGACAAATGCAGAGAATTCATATTTTTAGTTTTATATTTATGTATATACCTTTCAAAGTTATTATTAAAAATTCTATGAAAATATTTTAATAAAAGAAATAATACATTTGTTTAATGTTCAAAACTTTGAAATGTTTAAACAACAATTCAGTTGAGTAATCTTTCTGCTTTTTAAATACATTTTTAATACTTTTTTCTGTAGTAAAATTAACGGATATAGGTTGGATTTATAAGTTGCACCCCAACCTGTAATACTATACATAAATATATATTGAAATAATGCTAAATAAATTACACGTAAACAGTTAATTGACGAAATATTTCTTAGAATAACAAAGTAACATAACGTTTTACGTAATTTATTACAAATATAACGAATATGATTATTAAAGCATTAACAAATGTAATTATCCTATGAATATGATGTAGGCCTATAAATTTAAAAAAGTGAATTAGAAAAGTTATTTAATTGGAGCAAGTGGGTCCTCAGGATCCTCTGCGGCTCTCAAACAGTGAAACCGAAGTCTTCAACACATGGCAACGTACTAATCTTAACGGTAATGCAAAATTATGTAGCTACTATGAAACACGTAGCGTTAGTAGTGTATATACAGTTTAAAATTTGTCGTTCGGGTCCTTTTGACCCAGACCACTCCAGTTAAAGGGTAATCCACGTATATTTAGTGATTTGTAACAACCCCAATGACTAAGAATATTTTTATCCTCCAATTCTGTTTCTATATTCTGAAGATTAAGTTCATCCAACGTTCGGAGCGTTGAGAAGTTAATTGCTATAGTAGGCCTATGTAGAAGTTTAGGATTGCATGGTAGATAAGCGCATACACACTTAGGTTTTAAGAAGTTAATTGCTATAGTAGGCCTATGTAGAAGTTTAGGATTGCATGGTAGATAAGCGCATACACACTTAGGTTTTAAGAAGTTAATTGCTATAGTAGGCCTTTGTAGAAGTTTAGGATTGCATGGTAGATAAGCGCATACACACTTAGGTTTTAAGAAGTTAATTGCTATAGTAGGCCTATGTAGAAGTTTAGGATTGCATGGTAGATAAGCGCATACACACTTAGGTTTTAAGAAGTTAATTGCTATAGTAGGCCTATGTAGAAGTTTAGGATTGCATGGTAGATAAGCGCATACACACTTAGGTTTTAAGAAGTTAATTGCTATAGTAGGCCTATGTAGAAGTTTAGGATTGCATGGTAGATAAGCGCATACACACTTAGGTTTTATTTTAGTAGGTTATTTTACGACGCTTTATCAACATCTTAGGTTATTTAGCGTCTGAATGAGATGAAGGTGATAATGCCGGTGAAATGAGTCCGGGGTCCAGCAACGAAAGTTACCCAGCATTTGCTCATATTGGGTTCAGGGAAAATCCCAAAAAAAAAACATCAACCATGTAACTTGCCCCGACCGGGAATCGAGCCCGGGCCACCTGGTTTCGCGGCCATACACACTTAGGTCTGTAGTAAGATCTCATTGTGCTACCTACAAATTTCGACCATGACCATAAATGAACGACAATTTTTTACGTAGGAATACGTCTTTGTATTAGCGCGACGTGATTGAACAAATGCAAAAGAAATGATCCGGAGTAAATTTGGACTCTCAGCTTTCAAGAAATAGTCGTGAAAATTTCTGCAATTTCAGAACATCTCGAAATTCAGAAGTTGAAAAAATACAAAAATGAAAACGAGCACAACAGAAGAAAAGGGCATTCCAAGACGAATCAAAGAAGCCCAAGATCACCGCTAAGGAGTACAAGAGATCGGTAGTTTGCTTTTAATTATTATACAGAGTAATATGTTAAACAATTTTCATGAATTTTTAAATAATAAAAAAATGTCGTGTTATCGTCAGTCAATAATAATTACTTGTTAAGGGCCGCAAATTCCCTTCGCCTTATTGTTTCTTCTCTGCCTCGTGTTCCCATTTCCGTTTCTTCGCCAGATGCAGGATTTCTTCGGCTTCAACCAAAATGCTGGTGATCTCTGCCAACTCCATGTCTGTTAACTTCGTCATTTCGAAAATTGACTACAAACTGATGAAGCTATGCGGATATGTGTGCCTAGGCGTCACTGACACTGAACTGAACTGACGCGGCACTGATACTGATATGTGTGAACGAACCTTGATACAGGTTAAGGCTGGTTCACAATAAACCGGAAACGAGAATCGGAATGAAAACGAAAACGGTAAAATTACTAAAATGTGTACATTTAAATGCGAGCATTCACAATTAACGAAAAGCTTGCCGGAGCCCAGGATCGGGAACGGAGAGTTGGCCAACTTTCAACTTTGGCGTTCACATTTCCGATCGCAGCCCATGAGATTCATTCTATTGCCATCTAAAAGCTATTTTGTCGTCGTATATTTTGTAGCAAGAAGACTGTGACATAACCTACGCATTATTTTGTTGTGTGCTTTGCATCATGGAGCAAGTTTTATTTGATGAGATTCTAATATTGAATGTTGAGGAAAATCCTCACGTTTACGATAAGCGGCGAGCCTCGTATAAAGATGAGAAAATGAAGGAGAATACGTGGCTTTCAATAGCTGCATCTTTGAACACCGATCGGAAGCGAATCGTATTTTATTACTGTATTGGTTGTATTTCACACTATATATTCACGCTTCAATTCAATAACTACTGTTGTGTTCATTTTTGTTCTATTACAAATGTTTCTTCTCTAATTATTTTACGTTATGGTAGACATAAAATAGGTTGTGATAATAAAGATGCATTGGCATATCTATAGTACCGTACCTAATGAAATGTTTAAGTTGAAATTTCGAAGTTGGTTAACCTATGTTTATGTTGGCTGCCTTGTATTCATGAGAGAACGCCATTGGTCATTTATACACAAATAACATCAGAATGCGTAATATCGACTTTACATATCGTTATTGACATATCGATATGCATAGTCGTCTACGTTATCGGTTTATTGTGAATCAAAAATTTTCATATTCACGTCCTCTGCTTCTCGTTTTCATTCTGGTTCTCGTTCGCGGTTTATTGTGAACCAGCCTTTACATCTACAGATTCTGAATTACAGACCGGCGCGGTTAGGAACAAAACAAGGCACAACTGTGAAACTTGTGACAGAGAATATCGTAATATTTTTCTTGTAACATTTGTGAAATACATTTCACTGGAACATGCTGTATGCGGTGGCGGTATAGAAGCCAAGCAATATGCTGTATGTTTCACAAGAGCTTTCCAAGTCAGCGAATGATCCATCAGTCATGTCTTTTGTTGTGAACAGAGTCGAGCCTGCTTTAATTAGCAGTGAAACAATGAGCGGGATCTGACTCACGTACGCTACTACGCGCATCCCCTCAGCTGACGTGCATTGTTCTGTTCGGACTGGGTACAGGCGCGCTCAGACATAATGCAACAGCAATTAGCTTTGTAGGCCATCCCGTATTATATGCAGATGACACAAGTATAGCAATTACAGCCAATAACTCCAACACATTCCAATCTTCAACAGAGGAAATTCTCTTCAAAATATGTGACTGGTTCTCAGTCAATAAATTGGTATTAAATTGTGACAAAACTAACATAATTGAATTTAAATCCTGTGCAAATTCAACGTCGCAAATTTCTAGCGCAATAATTAACAATAGATGCCTATTAGAAACAACAACAACCAAATTCCTTGGCTTAAAAATCGATAATGTGTTAAATTGGAAAAATCATATTAAAGAAATTACCCCCAAACTAAATTCAGCTTGATTTGCTATTAGATCTATGCAAAAGATAGTAAATACCAATACCTTAAAAACAATATACTTTGCATACTTCCACTCGGTAATGAGTTTTGGAATAATATTCTGGGGAAATTCCACAGATAGTAACAATATATTTCTATTACAAAAAAGAGTAATTGGAATAATAGTAGGTGCCAAATGTAGGGAATCGTATAGGACTATATTTAAAAAAACTACAAATAATGCCCATGACTTGTCAGTATATCTTTTCATTAATAATCTTCCTCGTAAGTAATCGTGAAAACTTTGTAACTAATTCAACAGTTCATAGCATAAATACACGTCAAAAAATAACTTTCATACTCCATCGGCAAGTCTTCTATCGTGCTATCAAAAAGGAATACGTTACATGGTAGTAAAAATTTTTAATAGCCTCCCTATCGATATAAAAAACGAAACTCAAAACATAAGATTATTTAGGGCCAAATTAAAGAAGTACCTAATTTCTCACGCCTTCTATTATGTAGGTAAATTCATGACATTCAATAACGCTTCATGAAATTGATACTAAAACTCTGTGTTGTACTGTACTAGTAGACTATATTGTAAATCTCGTCTGTATATATTTCATCTAGACTGTGACTATAAATTAAGACTTTATAATAGTATTAAGTTTTTTGACTTGTTCCATATTCTAGCTGTGAAGCAATGTATGAATACCATGGAATGTTAATAAATACAATACAATACAATACAATAGAAGTTGAACATCAACAAGTCCACCGCTGCTACATGTCTCACCGTGAAACGAACAGGCCCGGGTTCAAATTCTGGTCGGGACAAGTTACCTGGTTGAGGTTTTTCCGGGGTTTCCCTCAACCCACTAAGAGTAAATGCTGAGTAACATTCGGCGCTGGACCCTGGACTTATCTCGCTGGCAATAAAACCTTCATTTCATTCTGACGCTACATAATCATGTATGTATGTATGTATTTATTCACACTGCAAATGGGTAAATACCCGGTGGCAGTGGTAACTAATTACACTCAATAATTACAATAATAATAAAATACAGTAATAATAATAATAATAATAATAATAATAATAATAAAATAATTTAACAAGGAGCATCCTAAATTAAATGAATCACTTAATATAACATAATTAATTAAAGTAAATCTAATTTATATCTTAACCCTAAGTTAGACAATCAGTCCTATTCCGAGGCTGATCAGATTTATTGTATTCGACAGATAATGGAGAAAAAATGGGAGTATAACATCAGTTATTCATAGATTTCAAAAAGGCATATGACTCGGTTAAGAGGGAAGGATTATATGATATTCTTATTGAATTTGGCATTCCCAAGAAACTAGTTCGATTAATTAAAATGTGTCTCAGTGAAACATACAGCCGAATCCGTATAGGTCAGTTTCTATCTGATGCTTTTCCAATTCACTGCGGGCTAAAGCAAGGAGATGCACTATCACCTTTACTTTTTAACTTCGCTCTAGAATATGCCATTAGGAAAGTTCAGGATAACAGAGAGGGTTTGGAATTGAACGGGTTACATCAGCTTCTTGTCTATGCGGATGACGTGAATATGTTAGGAGAAAATACACAAACGATTAGGGAAAACACGGAAATTTTACTTGAAGCAAGTAAAGCGATCGGTTTGGAAGTAAATCCCGAAAAGACAAAGTATATGATTATGTCTCGTGACCAGAATATTGTACGAAATGGAAATATAAAAATTGGAGATTTATCCTTCGAAGAGGTGGAAAAATTCAAATATCTTGGAGCAACAGTAACAAATATAAATGACACTCGGGAGGAAATTAAACGCAGAATAAATATGGGAAATGCCTGTTATTATTCGGTTGAGAAGCTCTTATCATCCAGTCTGCTGTCCAAAAATCTGAAAGTTAGAATTTATAAAACAGTTATATTACCGGTTGTTCTATATGGTTGTGAAACTTGGACTCTCACTCTGAGAGAGGAACATAGGTTAAGGGTATTTGAGAATAAGGTGCTTAGGAAAATATTTGGGGCTAAGCGGGATGAAGTTACAGGAGAATGGAGAAAGTTACGCAACACAGAACTGCACGCATTGTATTCTTCACCTGACATAATTAGGAACTTAAAATCCAGACGTTTGAGATGGGCAGGACATGTAGCACGTATGGGCGAATCCAGAAATGCATATAGAGTGTTAGTTGGGAGACCGGAGGGAAAAAGACCTTTGGGGAGGCCGAGACGTAGATGGGAGGATAATATTAAAATGGATTTGAGAGAGGTGGGGTATGATGATAAAGGCTGGATTAATCTTGCACAGGATAGGACCGATGGCGGGCTTATGTGAGGGCGGTAATGAACCTTCGGGTTCCTTAAAAGCCATTTGTAAGTAAGTAAGTAAGTAACCCTAAGTTAGAACTTCAAACCACGAGTATTTATGATATATGTTCATACCTGCACAAGTGCCTTTCAAATTACACTCATTTCGCTGTCAACTCAGTCACTGCACTGGAACTACGACACATTTCACTGATTCTATCCTGATTTCACTAACACTTCAAAAACATTTCACTGTTCAAATACTTTGCACTGCCACTGTAATCTATAGAACTTCACTGTCACAACACATTTCACAGACACAACACACTTCTTCACTGATACAACATTTCAAATAACAGAACATCAATTACATCCTTATTATTCCGTAGAATCGTACTTACTATATTAACCTCAAATCGCTAGCCTAGACCCCATTACAAGCAATTTAGGACGATCTATATAACTCACACCCGTTCACTATAAATCTATTTTTCTGCCACTGTAACTCTCAGAATTTACTTATAAGCTCACTGCACTTTCACTACAACACACTGCACACCGAATATAAATCACTGGAGATTCACTATGCTTCTCTGCTTACTCACTATACTTGTACAACCACAAAATAGTCTGCATAATGTATTACCGTCTATTAGTAAAATCCTTAAGCCCATAGCAGTTGATAAAGCATCATGAAAGAACCAATTCAAAATCATCACCATGATTCTAGTCTGGGTATTTCTGAGAGGTAAGTAGATACTCCAGTATGTAAAAAAAAAAAATAAAAAAAAAATAACTAGCTAACAAACTGTGTAGCATTAAAATAGAAGACGACCTGTTAGAGTTAATTATGACAACTACGGCTGGTATTTCGATTCTGCGCACAATAACTTCTTTCACAAAGCGCTGGGTATCTGTTCACAGAGGATAAGAAACATGATCCTAGTGAGAATAACGGCTGTCCAACACTGAATATCGCTTGTGCCGATAGCGGGGATGACGTCTCCGACAGAGCAAACTTCTACTCTGCCTTTCACACTGGAAATAGATATTTTGCATTTTAGGAACTGAATGTCAGTACACGTTCATTGTCGGTGTTGACAACTCCATGCACATAAAAGAAGTGACAGGGAAATCACTTCACGGGATTCCTATAATTGCGTGAGAAGTTTATTCTGTTCGTCAGCATGGCTGAGATTCTAAGAATGTTTGGGTTTTCAAATAAAATTTTGATGTTCATATTTTTAAATTCTGTCTTCATATTCCTGTCATTTAAATTTAGCAAGGCGGAGCCTTCTCGTTAAGTACTTCATAAACGCTTCCTCATTCCATGAGGCCTACTCTACAGAGAACACTGCAATTGATAGTCGCAACGATTCACACATCAATATGACGCCAGTGAGTTGTTTGGAATTGTACTGGATAACAGCGAAATATTGTCACAAATCCAGCTCAACGCTTGGACTGCAAATATCGCCCATTACATTACAAAAAACCAAACACCTCACCACTGTTAAGAATATGTTGTAAATTCAATGCAATGTGTGAAATGGGATCTAGATTTCAGAATTTCTACCACACAAATTTATTGTAAAAGTAGTCTTATTAAAATAGTGAAGATAGTCGATTTAAAATACTATTCTTATCTATTTATCAGTCTTTAATTTTCTTTTTACATTTATATCTTGTATTTTTTATCTCTATTGATGTCATTTTTTTTCGTGTTCTTACGTGTTTTCATTTTTATGACATAAGTGACTATAATTTGTAACTATTGCCTATTTAATTGTAATTGGGGCTTTGACCTATAATAGAGAAATAAATAAATACACAAGTAAATAAGTAAAAATAAGTGAGTAAATAATTTCATAAATTTATAAGTGAATAAATAAATGAATAAATAAATAAATATACATACAAGTAAAAATGAGTGAGTAATTAATTTAATAAATTTATAAGTGAATAAATAAATAAATAAATAAATAAATACACAAGTAAATAATAAAGATAACTGAGTAAATAATTTCATAAATTTATAAGTGAATAAATAATAAAATAAATAAATAAATACACAAGTAAATAATAAAAGTGAGTAAATAATTTCTTAAATTTATAAGCGAATAAATAAATAAATAATTAAATACGCAAGTAAATAATAAAAATAACTGAGTAAATAATTTCATAAATTTATATGTGAATAAATAATAAAATAAATAAATAAATATACAAGTAAATAATAAAAGTAAGTGAGTAAATAATTTCATAAATTTATAAGCGAATAAATAAATAAATACACAAGTAAATAATAAAAATTACTGAGTAAATAATTTCATAAATTTATAAGTGAATAAATAATAAAATAAATAAATAAATACACAAGTAAATAATAAAAGTAAGTGAGTAAATAATTTCATAAATTTATAAGCGAATAAATAAATAAATAAATACACATAAATTTATAAGTGAATAAATAATAAAATAAATAAATAAATACACAAGTAAATAATAACAGTAAGTGAGTAAATAATTTCATAAATTTATAAGCGAATAAATAAATACACAAGTAAATGATAAAAAAACTGAGTAAATAATTTCATAAATTTATAAGTGAATAAATAAATAAATAAATAAATAAATAAATAAATAAATAAATAAATAAATACACAAGTAAATAATAAAAGTAAGTGAGTAAATAATTTCATAAATTTATAAGCGAATAAATAAATAAATAAATAAATAAATAAATAAATAAATAAATACACAAGTAAATAATAAAAATAACTGAGTAAATAATTTCATAAATTTATAAGTGAATAAATAATAAAATAAATAAATACACAAGTAAATAATAAAAGTAAGTAAGTAAATAATTTCATAAATTTATAAGTGAATAAATAATAAAATAAATAAATACACAAGTAAATAATAAAAGTAAGTGAGTAAATAATTTCATAAATTTATAAGCGAATAAATAAATAAATAAATAAATACACAAGTAAATAATAAAAATAACTGAGTAAATAATTTCATAAATTTATAAGTGAATAAATAATAAAATAAATAAATACACAAGTAAATAATAAAAGTAAGTAAGTAAATAATTTCATAAATTTATAAGTGAATAAATAATAAAATAAATAAATACACAAGTAAATAATAAAAGTAAGTGAGTAAATAATTTCATAAATTTATAAGCGAATAAATAAATAAATAATAGATAGTTAAATAAATAAATAAATAAAATATTTGGATCCATAATATGAAATTACATAGTATAAGAATCTTTCAATCTAAAATTGCAACATCAAAAGCCTCTCTGTGCGTGGGGAGTTGAAGCAGTGTCCTAGTTGCTGGACGTCGCTGCATTCTTATTCAATTTAAGCATATCAATATGAGTGGAGGCATCGCTCTGCTGACTTGTGCACCGTGATGGATTGAACAACATCGCGTGCTCGGAGTAATATCACTCTGCAGTCTGCTGTAAAATTTGAAGCGATTCATTAATATCACCGCTCGCTCCCTGACTACGCCGTATTAATTATGTTACAGGGGCTCTTTAATCTTCCGGAGCACGTCCAGAATGTCTGAAGGTCGGTGCTCCTCGTTCTAAGGACACTCGTGACTCTTACATATGAAAAAATGCCTGGTTTCGTCTTCACTCCATTCTAAACCACCGTTGAATCCGAAATTCTAGAGGATATATATATCACAGGCATTCTTTGTGGAATGACAAAAATTTACAGAAACTAGATTTGACATTAAATTATTTTGTTAAATAATAAAATATAGAGGAACTAGAACGACACCAATAAATTATCTTGTGAAATGACGGAATCCCACAGGAATTAGATATGATACCAATTTTTTTTGTAAAATGACGAAAATCTACAAGAACTAGAGATGACACCAATTAATTTGCAAAAAGGACGACAATCTACAGGAACTAAATATGGCACCAATTATTCCACAAAATTAAAAATTCTACAGGAACTATATATAACATGAATTCATTTGTGAAATGACGAAATTCTAAGGGAATTGGATATGGCATCAATTAGTTCGTAAAATTATGAAATTCTAGACGAAGTATGTATGACACCAATTATCTTGTAAAATAACAAAATTTAGAGTAACTAGATATGACGCCAATTATTTTATAAAATTACGAAATTCCACAGGAACTATAGATATGACACTATTTATTTTGTAAAATTTCGAAATTATACAGAAACTAGAGACGACACCAATTATTTTGTAAAATTACAAAATTCTATAGGAACTAGATATAACAACAATGATTTTGTAAAATTTACGAAATTATACAGGAACTAGATATTATTTTATAAAATTACGAAATTCTACAGAAATATATATATATATATATATATATGACACCAATGATTTTGTAAAATTACGAAATTATGCAGGACGAAATGTAGTAAAATTATACTAGAGTAAGGAATATCTGTCCCCATATTATTATGTGTTGGAGTATTTCACCTAGACTTGCTCAGAAGTGATTCTTTTTCTTTGATGTTATAGATTTCTTAATATTTAACCTGTTTTCGAAGTGCAGCCCTATTGCCTCTTTTCCATGATTCCTACCTCCGTTGGAATATTCTAAACATACTCTCATTTTTTCTGGTCCAAAACTGTGTATTATCCTAGTTTATGATAAATTTAAATTCCGAAGACCTTAAAATTAAATTCAGATTTTAAATTTTATTACGCAAAAGTACAAGTTAGTACAAATTTGTAAGCGATACAGTCGGTTACTTGGTTAATCGTCGAATTTAGAGAATCTAGATACCTTAAATCTGCGCTTTCTTCCGCAAATCTGACCCTGCCAACTTTCCAACCGCCCAAGAATTCTCTGCTCACGCCCACTGCTTTCCGCCGACTCTAATTTCGTCAGAAAGCAGAAGTAAAGACTGCCACAATGTATAATCAAAATCAATGTTCGATTTTTGTGTGCTGGAGGGCTTCCTTCTTCCCGTACCCGGCTTTATTACGCCACGCCATTCAAGTCTAAAAATGTTGAGAATTACAAGTGTGCGTTAAACCACACATATCAGTCAGGGACCCGCCGACCCTGGTGGCGCCCGCAGCGGGATGCATAACACCAAATTAACCTTTGGTCCAAAATTCGCAGCTCTCTGCTTGTGTTCTTTTTATGGTTTGAGATAAGTATGCTGATGCAATTGGCATCTTCAGGGAGGTCACACAATACCATCCGGGATATATGGAAGTAATTGCTGTTGTTTATGGAAGCAGTTCACCTTACATTGGTGCTGTTTAACATTATTAGCGCATGTTTAGCAACTATATTAGAAAAAAATCAATAAATAACACCTTAATAGTTGCGGAAAGAGGAGTAACAGATATTTTTAGATGCTAAAATAATTCTTATTTAAGTTGTATTTCCATGTATAAGTGAAAATTAGTTTCTTTCTTCTCTTTTACTGTATCCTATGATGTCAACGTCCAGCATGAGCAAAGCGATCGCCTTATCAGTAACGTATTGAGTGGTGTCCTATAGTGGGAAGAGTCAGCTAGCTTTCCAAATTAGAAGTTTCCATAACAGAAAATTCCGACAGAAGGACTCCACTGTATTTTCGGATAAAATTCTTGTTAGAATGACTATGAGTCATGTAATACACAATGTTCAGTTACAAGAATATAAATAAAACTAGTGGCTTGTGTAGCAAATGCTGCAAACTAAGTTCATTAGACGTTCAAATAAACATTTTTCAGATTTATTTTCAATGAAGAATGCCAGACATTCGGAAAATTATTTGCTTTCATAATAATTAAAAATACTCTCTCTCGAGCCAATACTGAAGAGAACCACGCATATAAATATCTCCACCACACCGCCATTAAATATATGAAATAGACCCAACCCCACTTGATTAATAACTATAAAAATATTTGATTTTTAATAATATTATTATCTTACGCAAGTTTTATAGCTTTCAGTAATATATATACTATATATATATATATATATACTATATATATGTATATATATATATATATATATAGCCGCCACTCAGTAAAATATAGAAATCAAAATCTAATTTAAGTTATTCTCTACATCTACTTATATAACCCCAAAACGTTTCACTTTCATATCATCAATATAGCATTAATACGTATAATTAATGAAAAACAGTCACATCACGGCATTAACTACAATAATATTTCATTTCTAATAGTAATAATGTCATCAAACCACCTCAAGTTTTGTAGTTTTTAATATCCAATACACAGCTGTACCCAGAAAATTACACACCACAGAATCGAACCTGTAAATTATTTTTAGTAAGTTAAGTTTTTAATAACCAATTTAATTTGAGCTCTAAATATGTCAGCATTCATGCAGATCATGGCCTTCGTGTAATATAGTTTACTGTAGTGTGTGTTTTGTTTTATTCTGAAATGCAACACGGCCGACTTGATGCTCGCTTCGCTTCTCCTGAATGCAATTAGCTAGTTCTCAAAACTGACGACAGATGGATTTTGGAAAATAGGAAAATTATGTAGGAAAATTGGCATTTCACTGAAAACTACTATTTTTCCGAAAAACTTTGGGTTCCAAGCTTCAAAATGAGGGGCTGCTTATTAAAATCCGCACAGCCGTTTCCCCGTAATTTCCATTAGGCCCACCAGTTCAAATTATATAGATAGATTATTGTAGTCATTTTCTGCTATTTGATGTAGTCGCAATTATTATTATTATTATTATTATTATTATTATTATTATTATTATTAGTATCATTATTATTATTGTGATTACCATTTTTATACTTTCTACTATGGTACTGTTATTATAATTATTATTATTATCATTATAATAATTATTAGTATTATTATTATTATTATTATTATTATTATTATTATTATTATTATTATTATTATTATTATTTATAATAAAACAATGGGGATCATTAATAAAATCATGAAACCTTCACTAGTACAAAGACACACAAGAATAGGCTTGTACAAAACCTTAGCACAGCCAGTATTAAGCTATGGTATTGAAGCGTGGACTGTGAAGAATAAAGATGTCAGTAGAATAACAGCAAGTGAGATGAGGTTTATGAGAGCAACAGCTGGATATACTCGCTGGGATCATAAAAAATGAGGACAATGCAAGAACTTCAAATAGAACCCATTATGCAGTTCATCAGTAAATATCAACTTCAGTGGAAGGGTCATCTCGAACGAATGAATCGATGCAGAATTCCAAAAGCACTGTTTCATTACCATCCGCATGGAAAAAGATCTCTAGGTCGTCCGAAGAAGAGATGGATTGAAAATTCTAGTTTGAGACCGTAACAGGCCACTCGGCCTAATACTTGTTAGGAAGACGACAACGATTATTATTATTATTATTATTATTACTATTATTTTTATTATTATTCGTATTATTATTTTTATTATTGTTATACTGTCATTGTTAGTACAATTATTTTTCTTACTAGTATGTTACTATTACTATTGTTATTATCATAATTTTCATTGTTAGTACTATTATTTTATTATTATTATTATTATTATTATTATTATTATTATTATTATTATTATTAAAATGCAGGATTGTGAATTGTATCCTAATTTTTATAACCTTACAGATTCATCAGTGTTCAGAATAACGTAGAATAGCTCATTCAGTTTCTGTTTTTTGTTGGATATTCTGCAGGTAAAATGCCGGAAGTTCACATAGCTAAGTAACGTATGTGTGTACTTAGAACAGTGGGTAATGGAAGATGTTTCAGAGAATTTATGACCGTACAGTGAAGAACCACATTCCACCAGTCAGGTGAAAGAGTGTTAAATCAACCTATAGGACCCATAATTAG
The DNA here is from genome assembly GCF_040183065.1 of Periplaneta americana. Lineage (NCBI taxonomy): Eukaryota > Metazoa > Arthropoda > Insecta > Blattodea > Blattidae > Periplaneta > Periplaneta americana. The sequence goes on along the minus strand of NC_091132.1, from coordinate 2,411,753 downwards.
CCTCAGAAAAACAAAAACAACAGTCTTTTGTTTTACGTCTATATACAAAGCAGTGAAGCGTTACGGTTCCAGGGAAGAAATATGGCATAGGGTGAAATTTGTTTCAACTTAAACCGGTTTTAATTTTTGGTTATAAATTCTTGTACAATTATTTTTATTCGGGACTGACTAATGTCAAAGAGATGATCCCTTAGATATTCCAACCGAAGAAGCTCCTTTTATTTTTGGGTGCAAACCAGCGACATGAAGCTAATCTTTATAAAGTTTAAACAAATATTGAAAACAGAACACACCAGGTGTGTTACATATGGAGCAAGAACACGGGTTGTGGCATCTCTGAAGCTGGTTTTCATACTCACACGTCAGTTATCAGCTGGCCAATCTGCCCGCTGTGGGTTACTCCACATTCAGTCCAGCTACGCGTGAATGGATTGGATTCTCATGAATTTTAATTGCGTTTCACCTAGAGTTACAACCTCGTTATATGACAACGGAATCCGCACAGTTTCTCCCTCACGCAATAATGAACAGTTTTTCATTATGATTAAATGAACGACATCTTAAGCGTGAAGTGTGAAGCACGTTGGAATAACGAAGCGGCGCATTCAATTTACGTTCCACCCATCTCGTGTTTTGCGATGTCTGCCAGACGTGTTAACACGCAGTGATCTCGTGGGCGACTCCAATTTCACATCTTGAATTCTGTTTTAATACACCAGTAATCAAATTTATAAATTTGTAAATTACTTCATTGATAATATAACGATATGATCACCGACGATATGATCACATATCACCGTCTTTCGCAAGTCTTTCGTGTCGACTTAAAGAACGTAGAACTTTACACTCTTTGTCTTTACTCTTTCGAATTCTGCACACTTCAACACCAAATTACCTTTCGTCTCGTTTCTCTTATCTATACTCTAACCACGACGTAAATGCCAGATCACTTATCTGTGGCGCGTTAAGTATACCTCTTCATAGAACATCTCGTGATTCATCATCTTTTACAGTATCCACCTCGCGACAATGGAATTCCCTGTCACAAAGTATTAGGGACTGTAAGACAATAAACACTTTTGAAAACAGCTTAAAAGATAATTATTAGCTCGCTTGAACTCGGTCGAGTGTCGCACCCTCGAGTGAGATACGATCGGTCGTGATACGCTCGTAATAAATAGAAGCACAGTACAAGGTCATCTCACCGACATGTCTGATCTTGTATGGAAGGCGACAGATAAGATGCACATATGTTTTGCTCACACGGTAAAAATAAGGCTTTATTTTCTGCGTTTATGACAAACGTTTAATGGAATAGTCAATGGAACGTACCAAAACAGGAAGATGAAGTTATAAATAAAATAGTATGAAAAACTTCGATGTACAGTTATTATTGCTAATTAATAATTATTCAGTATTTGATTTACCACATATATAATATGATAGGTCCATACATAGTGTTCCGCCTATATACTGCGACAATATAGAAACGTTTTACAAAATATTATTGATATAGCAGTAGATTAATAACAATATTAGTACAGGGATAACGTCACAGAAAATATAATAAAACGAATAATCATGCTGCACAACTGTTACAGACGCAAAGATTGATACACAAATTATTAGAGATTATTATTATTATTATTATTATTATTATTATTACTACTAGAAAACTTGATATAGTTCTTGCATTATCGTGATTGTGTTCTCCGTTTATAATAATCACATTTACATCCAATAACATCTACCAGATGTGGCAAAAACAAAATTACTCCTGTGTGGGGGGAAAAAAAAAACATTTACCTAAAACATTTATATTACATTTTAAAGCAAGTTTTGTAGTTGTACTATGGAGAGGTTAGTTAAACACTGCAAAGTTTTGAAATGATAAACATCTATGATGTTACTACACAGTTCATCGCTGTAACAAGAACGAATTTCTAACGCTCGGCTTATACCGTTCGAGGATTTATCGCTCGTGACAATTTTACCCATCATGCATGTGCGCTACCTATCGGATTATGCTATGAACTACTTGGCGCTCGAGCGAAAACGTCCGATGCAGACCTCTGGTGGGAACTTTAGGTTTGCCACCTTCTGGGCGGATTTGGCCTGTAATAGCGTTGGCTTTATCTTCAGAAGGTGGTGTTGTGAGAAACTGTGATGATGGAGGTGAGGTTGCGTCTGCTGGATAACTGCACCCTCGCGCACTAGATGACGCCGGACGTAAAACTTCCCGAGGAGGGTTTCCATCCAAGGACTGTAACCTTTGATTTCTTCGCGGTCAGATCGATTGGCTTACTGCGGAGAAGCGAACTCTGACATTCCTCACTTGGTGCTGATATGCGTTTGCATCATCCGAACGAGTAAGTCCGGCTTATCGGCCAGTGCGTGCGCAAGAGTTGAACCGGCAGTCCGCTGCCGGCAGTATTGGCGCAACCGTCGGGGAGTGAACGACTCGTTAATGGACCAGGACGTCGCACACTATCGCCGTGCTCAATCAGCAGCGTGTTGGTCAATCAGCAACTGTGATTCTAAAGGAGCCATTAAATCTTCATTCGATGCAGGTTGGAGGACACACCCTTCCAGTGCACGCGCTGTGATTGCTGTTCTTCTTCTTCTTCTTCTTCTTCTTCTAGTTTTGGCTACCATATTCGGTCCGACCATCTCTTGTTCGGTCGTCCAGACTTCGATCCCAAACACGGCTTCTTCTGAAATTCTCGTTGCTTCAACTCAGCGCAGTTTCTTCTTCCTCCACCAGTTTTCTCTTGCCAGTTTCTTCACACATCCTCAACTTCTACATAATCTATATATATAATTTGAACTGGTAATGGAAATTACGGGAAAACTGCTGGACGGATTTTAATAAATGACCCCTCATTTTGAAGCTTGGAACTCAAAGGTTTTCGGAAAAATAGTAGTTTTCAGTGAAATGTCAATTTTTAAACATAATTTTCCTATTTTCCAAAATCCATCTGTCGTCAGTTTTGAGAACTAGCTAATAGCATTCACGGCCGACTTGATATTCCCTTCGCTTTTTTGTAAAGGAGAAGCGAAGCGACCATCAAATCGGCAGTATTGCATTTCAGAATAAAACAAAACACATACTACACTAAACAATATTACACGAAGGCCATGATCTGCAAAAATGCTGACATATTTAGAGCTCAAATTAAATTGGTTATTAAGAAATTAACTTACTAAAAATAATTTACAGGTTCGATTCTGTGGTGTGTAATTTTCTGGGTACAGCTGTGTATTGGATCTTAAAAACTACAAAACTTGAGGTGGTTTGATGACATTATTACCATTAGAAATGAAATATTATTGTAGTTAATGCCATGATGTGACTATTTTTCATTAATTATACATATTAATGCTATATTGATGATATGAAAGTGAAACGTTTTTGGGGTTATATAAGTAGATGTAGAGAATAACTTAAATTAGATTTTGATTTCTATATTTTACTGAGTGGCGGCTATATAGTATATATAGTATATGTTACTGAAATCTATAAAACTTACGTAAGATAATAATATTATTAAAAATCAAATATTTTTATAGTTATTAATCAAGTGGGGTTGGGTCTTTTTCATATATTTAATGGCGGTGTGGTGTAGATATTTATATGCTTGGTTCTCTTCAGTATTGGCTCGAGAGAGAGTATCTTTCATTGTTATGAAGCAAATAACTTTGAGAATGTCTGGTATTCTTCATTGAAAATAAATCTGAAAAATGTTTATTTGAACGTCTAATGAACTTAGTTTGCAGCATTTGCTGCAAAAGCCACTAGTCTATTATAATTATGTTTTCACTCTCTCAAGAAAAGAAGCATAAAGGGAAATTATTACGACGCACACATTTCCCCACTTTATGCATATAGGCCTACAAGTCTTCAGCATATCCGATATCGAAAAACTGATTTCCTGCCACTGTTGTCAACATATCGCTCTACAATCTCGCTAACTTTTCAACAAAAAGTAGCTAAATCTCTCCTAAGTTTGTTTAAAAAAAATCCCCAGAATTGTCGCTAAAAATTAATAATAAATCTAGACTGCTCGGTAAAAAGAGAATAAGTCAAAATGTACAACTTCTCAGTACAAGCAATTTAATGGTTTACAGTCTTACTGTTTGCTAATGTTACATACCTACCAGAAAAATGATTTTTATTGAATAATTTTTTTTTTTCACTAAGTTCTTAACAGTTTTTATTTTACTGTTTCTTCATATATTAGCTCATGCGATAAGTATAACATTGTAAACTAATTTCATAATAATGGTCCATGGGCGTGAATTTGAACTGCCACTGGGGGAGACCCTGGTGTACCAGCATCATGCGGAAGTACTGCGTGAAGTCTGCAGCCAGGTAGTGCCACTCTAAACTTCTGTCCAGCAGCCAGATCTTGGGGTCCTCTCGTTTTAGATCGGATTCGCACTCGCTCTTGTGAAGGTACACCAGACACACCTTTCCGATGCCTTGGCAAGCGTCCAGTTCGAAGATCTTGCACTTGACGCCGAAGTTGGGGCGCTGCCTGGGGTCGTCCTGCTCGCTGCAGATCTCGATGTCCAGCAGCGTGGGGCATTCCGCATCGCCCATGCTCTTGACGCCGGCCAGCCGTCGTAACTCAGACATAGAGTTGATCTTCATGTTGCCGATGGGAAGCACCTCGCCTTGTGGATATTCTCGACCATGGCTTCATTAAAGATCGGACATCCTCTCTCCTTTCTTCGTGGAAGTTTTGTTCTTGTGAACTTTCTACCCGTGCTCAAGCAGGTACGCTACACATTAAATGAGAAAGATCTCTTCTAATGAAATAGAGTTAGGAAATGATCCCAGGATGGAGGCAGCATTCCCTCGCTGAACTGCTATTCCAATGCGTTGACGAAGGAAATTGATACATCTAGGATCGCCGGTACGGGACAGTAGGCGTGTACCAATTTGGGTGAGTAGATCTTTAGCGTCTCTACACCACGGACCAAAGGTCTCAACTGCAAAAGCGACGAAGATGTAATTTGATGTTAAATGTTCATATTTGCGTCGTTTAGCATGATAAGCGGATTCAGCAGCAGATCCGGCACAATTGACAGAAGATTTTAAATGAGAAAGGGCTAATGTATCTACACATGTAAAATCCCAGATGAGTGATTTACCTTTGGACCAAGGAATTAATGTCAAGCCGTCAGATCGTTTACCATCCGACCGGCTAATACCAGATGGTTCAAGAAGAGTTGGAATGTCACAGGAGGTTAAAGATCTACTAATGATGTTATTAATAGCAGAATGCCTAGGAAGGCGGCCTTTACTTCTGGCACAGCTTAAGGCATGATGTCCAAAGGAATCCACAGTCTCTCCGCATATACATTGGTGTACATGGCAAATTTTGCAGCCCAATAATTATATTATTTTACTTATATTGTTTATACCAATCTGTAGAACATGTTATGGTGCAACATAATATTGACTTATCTTATTTTGACCACTTATACTCTTTTTCCCGGGCAGTCTAGAAATATCACTAAATAAAAATAAGAGAAACATACATATGCGGGGCTGGCCTTCTATGCCCAAGGTTGCAGGTTCGATCCCGGGCCAGGTCGATGGCATTTAAGTGTGCTTAAATGTGACAGGCTCATGTCAGTAGATTTACTGGCATGTAAAAGAACTCCTGCGGGACAAAATTCCGGCACATCCGGCGACGCTGATATAACCACTGCAGTTGCGAGCATCGTTAAATAAAACATGACATAACATACATATGCGGAGAAAAAAAAATTTCCTCGTCGTCACCCTCTTCTGCGGAGTCTGGTTGTGTTGTTGACGGCTGTGATGTTGAGGTGGAACAGCTGATTGTGAATGCACTGCACTTGATCCAATCATTGACACTACACTGTCTGCCAAATTGTAAGGGTGGAAATGTTCACCCAAGCGTTTGACCACAATTGGTTTTGTGAAATCTAACACTTTTTAAATCTTATGTATTAAAATTATTAAAATCAGCAAACACTACAGTCTCATTTGCTTCACACGAACTGTCGGCACAAAATTCCAAAACTCAACTGCCTCGGGTCAGTTAGGAGTGGGAAATTTCCGCGTTGCTAGAAGGAACCAATAATTAGCTGGAGTTCGCGACTCGTCACGTGCCAATCAAAGTTGCCACCGTTTATCGGTGTTAAGAGAGAGAGACCTAACCCGTGAGTATCTTTCACCCCTGATCACTGATTCCAAATATATGAGATCAGGGTTTTCACGTATGAATCATTAGACGACTCAGTCATGCACCCATGTCTCTTCTAAAACTAAGAAGTGCACGACTTCAGTTGAATGTTTTAACTTAAAAGAAAGGAAAAAGTGGAAGAATAAAAATCAGCAGAAAAGTCGCTAATGGTATTTTACAAAATTTGTCGCCGAGACTGATTCAAAATTCCCTAGATTTAGCGACATATCGCTAAATATGGCAACACTGTTTCCTGCACGTCGTCTGTGAACAGCGATTTCCTCAGAAGTATTTAACGGTTTTTCTTGATATTCACTACGTATGATTGAATTCAGCAGAAAATGCTTCACATTCAATAAGTTAATACTAGAATCGCCGAGCGATCATTTGGCTGCTTTCCATTTTTAAACTCGCTATTACTGCTACAGTCTTTATCGTTTACTGTTATGAGTGTATGTTGTTTCGTAAATCATCTCGGCACAACAGTATTTACTATAGCTAAATTAGTTCTATAGTTACTAGCCTTCACTTTGATCGCTGTAATATAAAATGTTTTCCAACGAATGTTATAACGATTTTTGTGTTTTTAATTCACACCCAACAATTATTTATATATTGTAAGAAATATTTTGTCAATTAACTGTTTACGTGTAATGTATTTAGCATTATTTCAATCTATATTTATGTATGATATTATAGGTTGGGTTTGAACTTATAAATCCAACCTTTATCCGTTAATTTTACTACAGAAAAAAGTATTAAAAATTTGTTTAAAAAAGCGGAAAGATTGCCCAACTGAATTGTTGTTTAAACATTTCAAAGTTTTCAACATTAAACAAATGTATTATTTTATTTTAATAAAATATTTTCATAGAAATTTTAATAACTTTGAAAGGTATATGCATAAATATAGAACTATAAAATATGAATTCTCTGTGTTTGTCTGAACCAAAATGTAAAACCAATGCAGCTTTTTATCATAGCATGAGTCAAGGTCCCAGATTATTAAACAAATTTTATTCCAATAATATTTCAACCACGAATCCTCTCCAAATTAATTAAAAAATTGTATTGGATTTATAGTTTGGGTTTAAGCATATTAAACACTATTTAATCTGTATTCAGTCTCAATTTTAATTTTATTTTTGTCTGTATTGGAATCCCCTCCTGAGCACGAGTCTTACTCATTCAGGAGTGGGCTAGTTTATCTTTCATTGTATTTATTAACTTGTATTCATTTCAAACTTACTAGCAATAATAAATAAAATAATAATAATAATAATAATAATAATAATTTATTTATTTAATAATAACATATCGTACATAAAAAAAACCTTACATAGAAGTACCCTGAAAGAGCATAGTTCGTGTTTGCGGACAGTTCCTTTTTCATAAAAAGTCTAGAAAGTGACATATAAAATTGTACATGATTCACAAACATGTCTGTTTTTTTTTTTAATTAAAATTTAATATTTTTATACCAGAGTATTACACAGATTATACCGGTAATTCACAAAAATAAAATTGAAATTGAATACTCTATAATGAAATGAATGCCTACACCATCGATATTTGTGTGTTAGCTAGTCTGTGGCAATTAATTTCATCAGTTATTCTCAAATAGTAACATGTCTTGGTAGCGATCGCAATGTGACAGACAACACCTTCCCAAAAATGAGTACATATTTCTGAAAATTATATATAGGGACCGATGGTGGCTTATGTGAGAACGGAATGAACCTCTGGGTTCTGTAATAGTAATATGCGTTACAAAAGCGGTATGTTGAAGTTTTCATGTTCGAGGAAAAGTTTGAAAAAGCGAAACGTAGTTGAGCTTTTTTAATTTCCGAGAATTGAAACAAAACATACCGCTCGTGTATCGTACATTATTTTGTGCGAAGATCGTTTATTATATACCTGAAAGAGTAATTTCTAATTAGTTGCAATGAAATCTCCTTCTTGGTTTCTGTTCAATGACGGCAAATTTTCAAAACAAAAATATCTATCTTCAACATTGTTACTTTAAAATGTTTTCTGTGTTTACTATACTCCAGCAGGCCGTGATATACGTCTGTCTTTTTTCTCCCCCAGTCTATAAATGCGAAGTTAAAACAAACGGTAAGGTTATGTAATGATTTATTTTTCATTTTAATATTTTAACAATATTATTTATATAAAATATTGCAGTAATAACATCGGCATCTGGAATCTTGTTGATTTTTTCACGGCTTCCTTAATGTTACTTGCATCACGAATACAGTAACTTTAGTGGAGTTGTAGAGTTTACTTAATTTTTGGAAATATTTAAAAACAATAATTAACAGTGCAATTTAGGTGAAATTGCAGTGGTAAGTTTCCAATTTATAATTATTACTATGTTAAACGTCTCTAAAAATAATATGTTAAAAGCCTAAAGCAGTAAAATCAATTATGTCACTTAAGCGGTAAGAAGAGGGAAATTGTTATATGTTAGGTTGGGAACACTCAATGTGGAATTTTAGACTTTCCGCGGATTGGTTTTGTGCGGAAACCAAGCAAATACGCACGATCTCGCACAAAAGTCATTTGTAAGTAAGTAAGGCGGATAACTACTGTACTATATTGAAGAAAAATTCTAATAAAAATAATATTTCCTGTATTAGACTTTCAACGGAAAACTTGTTTAGTGCTGAACGATTTGTACAAAAACTACCATTCATTCATTCATTCATTCATTCATTCATTCATTCATTCATTCATTCATTCATTCATTCATTCATTCATTCATTCATTCATTCATTTCATTTCATTTCATTCATTCATTCATTATATTCCATAGATCTTACATGAGCAATGAAGCTTTAAGATGTGGAACAAGTCAACATTTTACAATATTACAATTACAATTTTTACAAATTTTTACAATATTTTACAATTTTTACAGTTTTACAATTTAGTTATTTTCTACAATGATGTGGTGAGGTCCGAGGATTCGCCAAAAGATTACCCGGCATTTGCCTTTTGTTTGGGAAAAACCTCGGAAAAACCCAACCAGGTAATCAAATCAAAGGGAGAAATGAAGTGATGCCGAGGACTCCATCCGGCTTCAGTCCCACGGCTGGGGAAAACCTTGGAAGAAACCCTCTGCAAATTCGAGTAACTCTAAAAGCTATGAAAGAAAACAAGAATGACTTTATTTTATCGTAAAGTTGCCTTTGTGTGGTGCTTTATAAATAACGCCCTAACGTTAAACAGATATCTGACATAGAGGTAATAAAATCTAGCACAGTTTGGAGATCACTGTTGGACAGTGGGTCACACTAAAGTAATAGTAGAACAGTAATTCCTAGTATAAATAAAGTAATAGGTTGTGATTCTCACACAGTAACGAGCAAGCATGTATTATTTGGAGTAATAAATGCATACCATTATTCCATGGGACACGTGGTGAGATCGATGCGGGACAAAAACTCGTAGGTCCTTCAGGAAGCCCTTCCTCATGGTTTCATTTTACAATTGCAGAGCTTTAGCATTGTGCGGCCTCATAAAGCTGAAATTGCTGTTTCCATGACAACAACAATTACTGTGGTGTGGTCTGCAAGTTACTTCGCAGTCCGTGGTTCCGCTCGGAGCTAGGAGGGAAAAACTTGACATCCTTCCTCGGGTCGCAGCGGAGATCTTGTCAAGCCTTGGAGCCGAACATAGGCCAGGTCTCTTTATTACAGGTTCTTGATTTCTTGTGGGATAAAATTGTTGAGGGCAAATTGTCCTTAAATTAACACCTTTCACTTCATTCACTGCGGTCAGTTGTGGCGCTTCTGAACGATGTCTTCATTTCATCTCTGAAAAGAAAAAGAGCTTAATAAACATCTCCGTTTGACAGCATATTTTCATCGTCCATCTCGAGGTACACCATTATATTATGTTGTTAGAATACTTGAATTTTTCGTTTGGATGTTGGAAGAAGCACCAATACTTTTATTTAGTCTTCTGTGTAACTTTTTCGACAGAATATTAATAATAATAATAATAATAATAATAATAATAATACTTACTGGCTTTTAAGGAACCCGGAGGTTCATTGCCGCCCTCACATAAGCCCGCCAGCGGTCCCTATCCTGTGCAAGATTAATCCAGTCTCTATCATCACATCCCACCTCCCTCAAATCCATTTTAATATTATCTTCCCATCTACGTCTCGGCCTCCCTAAAGGTCTTTTTCCCTCCTGCCTCCCAACTAACACTCTATATGCATTTCTGGATTCGCCCATACGTGCTAAATGCTCTGCCCATCTCAAACGTCTGGATTTAATGTTCGTAATTATGTCAGGTGAAGAATACAATGCGTGCAGTTCTGTGTTGTGTAACTTTCTCCATTCTCCTGTAACTTTATCCCTCTTAGCCCCAAAATATTTTCCTAAGAACCTTATTCTCAAACATCATTAACAGCCATACAGAACAACCGGTAATATAACTGTTTTATAAATTCTAACTTTCAGATTTTTTGACAGCAGGCTAAATGACAAAAGCTTCTCAACCGAATAATAACAAGCATTTCCCATATTTATTCTGTGTTTAATTTCCTCCCGAGTATAATTTATATTTGTTACTGTTGCTCCAAGATATTTGAATTTTTGCACCTCTTCAAAAGATAAATTTCCAATTTTTATATTTCCATTTCGTGTTAATAATAATAATAATAATAATAATAATAATAATAATAATATTGGTTGAAAAGAAACTGCTTACTGAAGGATGCACTGGAAGCAATGGTAAATGGGAGAAGAATTCGGGGCAGAAGAAGTCAAATGATAGACGTCATTAAGATATATGGATCATACGAGGAGGTAAAGAGGAAGGCAGAAAATAGGAAAGACTGGAGAATTCTGGGTTTGCATTGAAAGACCTGCCCTTGGGCAGAACTCTAGACTATGAATGAATGAATGCCATAATACTTTTTCTTGAACATATCAATCTTCGCTTCTTTGAGTTCCAAAGCGAAGCCCAAGTAACAATCTCAGGACGCTCAGTGTGTTTTTCATGTAGGAGTAAAGCAATAAATAGGGTGAGTTCCTGGAAAAGAGAAATGTAACAGAGCCATCATTGACGAATGATACATAAATTGTACACAATTTTGATGGCAATATACATGCACACATAATATACATACATACATACATACATACATACATACATACATACATACATACACATATTTGGATTTTCTTGTGCTGTTCTTGGTCTCTCACTTTGAGAGAGAAACAGGGATTAAATGTGTTTGAGAATAAGGTTCTTAGGAAAATATTTGGAGCTAAGAGGGATGAAGTTACAGGAGAATGGAGAAAGTTACACAACACAGAACTGCACGCATTGTATTCTTCACCTGACATAATTAGGAACATTAAATCCAGACGTTTGAGATGGGCAGGGCGTGTAGCACGTATGGGCGAATCCAGAAATGCATATAGAGTGTTAGTTGGGAGGCCGGAGGGAAAAAGATCTTTGGTGAGGGCGAGACGTAGATAGGATAATATTAAAATGGCTTTGAGGGGGATGGGATATGATGATAGAGACTGGATTAATCTTGCACAGGATAGGGACTGATGACGGGCTTATGTGAGGGCGCCAATGAACCTCCGGGTTCCTTAAAAGCCAGTAAGTAAGTAAGTATGTTAGTTCTGTTCATAATGTCTGTTCGCAATTCAAGTCCGATTTTAGAAATATCTGCTTTCTCGCTGCCGTAATATGTTACTAGTGACTCACATAAACGATCATTAAGATTTCACCGGCCTGAAGACACGCAGAGGACAACGTGTCTTACACTGAACTCGATGGCGCTACTTCCACACGAAAAGTCAGGACCGAGCCGAGCACCTGCCATTTGGTAGTGAACTGTGTCCTTAACAGACGGAGTGGGGTAGCTACATAGCGCTGTCGTTTTCCACATGCGTTATAGTGGCGGAGCTCGACACCTATCGTAGCTGTCCAACTTTTCCAATCACGAGACTTGGTGGATCCATCCCACAACCCATAATATTCTTAAAGAAAATTCTTCAATATACTTTCTAGAATTGAACTTGAGACCTGGTTCTTAATGAGACAACCTAAGTAGTACATAAGGGAGGCGGTTAAACAACTTATCTTATGACAAATATTATTATTGTTATTATTATTGTTGTTAATGTTATTTTTATTATTGTTATTACTATTATTTATGTATTATTACTATTTTATGTATTATTATTGTTATTATTGTTAATGTTACTTTTATTATTGTTATTACTAGTATTATTATTATTACTATTTTATGTATTATTGTTATTAGTATTATTATTGTTATTATTATTATTATTATTATTATTATTATTATTGTTGTTGTTGTTAATTTTATTTTTATTATTATTATTATTACTATTTTATGTATTATTATTATTATTATTATTATTATTATTCAATTATGAGATTACCTGTAAATATTTTAACTGTTGTAGTCTTTATTCTAGACGTCAAAATCTTGATTATCAATTGTTTGCAAAGTGATCAAGGGTGATATTGATTGTGAGTCTATCATAAACAATATCAGCCTTCGTATTCCTACAAAGGGTTTAAGATTTCAAAAAAAAAATTTATCAGAGAAATTCAAAATCACTTTCTCCAGTCTGTAGATGCATAAAATATGCCAATTTTCATGGGCACAATTTGGATCCTTTTAAGGTATAGTTTCGTTTTGATTATTAGTATTTACCGTTCTTGTTCTCAATTTTAATTATGTTTGTTTTTCTTGATTTAAGATATTATTTATTTGTTTTTGCACCTTTGTATCTTCTGTTTGTGTACTGTGCTGAACTATAATTGGCCACTGGCTGTTTTTCAGCACACAAATATTAATAATAAATAAATATAATAAATCATTATTATTATTATTATTATTATTATTATTAATGTTATTTTTATTATTGTTATTAGTATTATTTATGTATTATTATTGTTATTATTACTATTTTATGTATTATTGTTATTATTATTATTATTATTATTATTATTATTATCATTATTCATTACACACCCATGTCTTTCGTTGCACAACGTTTTTTACGTATATTGTAGAGTTGTATACTTATTACTACAGTATATAAAGTGTTCGTCATAAAGTCTACTTATACTGAAGTCGAAAAGCCTTGGGATAGACTTGTCCCATCTTTACGTCTGTATTAATGATGTGACCGCAGTCGTCTAGTTTTAGATTAGAATAGAATCGCTGAGTGCAATAAAAGCGTCTGGATCCGTTCCACAAAGATGTACCTACTTTAAGTTATATCACCATCTCAAATTTTATTAGCTTGTTTTCACTTAAAGTCACATTTTTATTAATCTTAAACCCATTCACTTTTCTCCAATCGCTGTATCTTTGCTGGAAACTCCATACTGCTAATGCCTCCAGCACAGAAGATAAAGTCCCTCTTTAGATTGCTGCCACTCCGCTTATATCTGGTGTAACAAAATCTATTGCAAGGAGATCCACAGCTGAGGACGAAACAGGGCGTACGTGCCACATGGACACTAGCACTACTCTAATTAACACTATTGCTGCAAATGTTGGGATTGCTATTACTTTAAGTAGGTAGTGATCTTACTACTATTTCCATTCCTACTGTTGCTACTATTTTTGCAATTACGCCACTGAGTTTAAGATTTAAAAAGTAATTGAAGGGTTGATGGCAAAAACCGAACAAGTCCAAAATATTAATTTTTCGGAAAACGAAAAAAAACTGTCCCTCACGTTTCTCATTCAATATAATAATCCAACATATTTTATATAGTTATCTCATAAGGTACACGTACCAAATAACGCCACCTTAACACTTCAGTCACTTTTTCTCTGGAAATAAGTTATGTACAAAGACGAAAATTATGAAATAGAAACTGTAATCTTATCTTTGGAAAATAGCACAATGAAAATGGATATATTATATACCGAACAAGAATTAGAACTCAAGTAGGAAGACTTTGTAAACTGGCGTTATTAGGAACAGGTTGTCCAGTTAACGCCACCTATTTTCTAGTAATCTATACACTTATAATTGATAATGAATTATTTTTCCTAAGCAACACAAATAGAACTAAGCGACTAAATTTGAGTTTCTGTTAATAAAAGATGCAAAATCTCTCAATACTAATGAAAGATTCTTGATCTGAAACTGAAACACCAGGTGGATTAGGAAAACATGTTTTCCAGTGACTCCTTACTTTAAAAAAAATTAGAGACAATGTGACACAGTAGAAAGTTATTAAATACAAAAGCATTTACCTTAGTTTAATATGAGTGTTTTCCAATAAGTAAAACAAAAAAAAAATTAAGTTATGTAAAATAAAAAAAAAATAAGAGTTCGATAAGCAATCGAACCAATATCATCACTGCACATTCTGAACATTTGTGAGTTGAAAGCTTAGTGACTTTCCTAATGTTTTCACACTGATGCTGTACTGTCAGCCTTAGTACTAACATAATCTAAAATTTTGTCTGTAGACTTTTAACGCCACATGGCGTTAAAGCGGTACTGAGTACTTGATAATATGACATGCCTGTTTCTCTAACATTTTCAAATTTTATAGACCGCAAATACTTTCTATACATAGAAGAATGTTTAAGGATCACGAAAATATATAGTTTAATATAGTTATTATTTGCTCAACACATAAAATAAAATATTGCCTCTTACCTTGATATAAGAACAGCCATTCACTATCAACACACAACAGGAAAATGATGGAATATAATGTAAATATCAGCGGACAGCTAGTAACTCATTTCATCACTAGATTGCAAGCGAATGCAGGCTACAGAAGTGCACTACCGAAAACTTGTGTCGTTAACAAATTTTAATAGGGTGGCGTTAAAGGTATACATGGCGTTATTTGGCTCAGGGACCTTATATTTACCAACTTTGGTAAAAAGTTTCATTGTTCTCTTCTATATGATTTCTTGGAAGAAGAAAACACTTGGGCATATCCACTTTTTGCAGAAAATGTTATACTGTATGTACCCACATTAATTGAGAGAATGTATATGAATTCATGCTTCATTCTTATTGTCAACTGTACCAATATATAAAGAAATACTTTTTAAGTGTTTTATTAAAGTAAAAACTTAATATTGGAATGATTTCCTGAACAAGAAAAACAATTTGTTATGTTTATATTTTTCTCTTTCTGAATTTGTGTTCTTCAGTCTTTGAATTCTTGACACGTTAGGTATATCAGGTAGGCCTACTGAAATAGTAATATACCTTACAAGAGCGGTATGTTGACGTTTTCATGGTCGAGGAAAAGATTGAAAAAGCGAAACGTAGTTGAGCTTTTTTAATTTCCGAGAACATGAAAACAAACATACCGCTCGTGTATCGTACATTATTTTGTGCGAAGATCGTTTATTACATACCTGAAAGACGAATTTCTAATTAGTTGCAATGAAATCTCCATGTTGGTTTCTGTTTAATGACGGCAACTTCGGAACACCAAAATATCTTTCTTCAACATTGTTGCTATAAAATGTTTTCTGTGTTTACTATACTCCAGCAGGCCGTGATATACGTCTGTCTTCCCCCCCCCCCAGTCTATAAATGCGAACTTAAAACAAACGGTAAGGTTATGTAATGATTTATTTTTCATTTTAATATTTTAACAATATTATTTATATAACATATTGCAGTAATAACATCGGCATCTGGAATTTTGTTGATTTTTCACGGCTTCCTTAATGTTACTTCCATTACAAATGCAGTAACTTTTGTGGTGTTGTAGAGTTTACTTCATTTTTGCAAATATTTAAAAACAATAATTAACATTGCAATTTAGGTGAAATTGCAGTGGTAAGTTTCCAATTTATAATTATTACTATGTTAAACGTCTCTAAACATAATATGTTAAAAGCCTAAAGAAGTAAAATGAATGTGGCGCTTAAGCGGTAAGAAGAGGGAAATTGTTATGTGTGTGGGAATACTGAATGTGGTATTTCACACTTACCGCGTATTGGTTCTGTGCGGAAAACAAGCAAATACGCATGATCTCGCACAAAATAATTATTCTAATAATACAATAAACCGTGCTAAAATTATGTATGTATGTATGTATGTATGTATGTATGTATGTATGTATGTATATTTGTATGTATGTATGTATGTATGTGTCCAATGCCTACCCACTTCACTTTACGTGATTCTGGTACCGCATATTGCTGATAGATGGCAGAACTGTAACCCATTTTCTAGTTATACACCACTTCGACGGGCCACACTGTACATGATGTGTGTATGTGGAGAGTTATGTCGTGTACTAGGGTGAGTGTATGTGTAAGTGTTCGTGAAAGTGTAGTGTCTGGAACGATGATGAAGATGAGAAAGGGAGAAAGGGAAACCCGGTGCCGGAACGTAGCCTACCCCTGTCGAATAGCACCAAGGGGGCCGCCAGACTTAACGTCCCCAACCGACGGAGGAATCACTATCAAGAGTGACATATGCCTTCTCTTGCGGAGAGATTTGGGATTTAACCCAGGG